>NC_044501.1:47613084-47638084 GCF_902362185.1 Chanos chanos | reverse complement strand
ACACTAATGAACGGATTTACAATAAGCCTCTGGACACCAAAATGAACACTCACAGATGCATAGACTGCCACAGCTCAACACAGGGAAGAAAGGATAAAAGAAAACAGACAGAAGGAAAGATACAGAGAGTGGGAAAGATAAACAAAGAAAGAATGTGTGTGTGTGTGTGTGTGTGTGTGTGTGTGTGTGTGTGTGTGTGTGTGTGTGTGTGACTAGTTTTCCATCATCGAGGACTTCAGGGGCATGTGTCATCAGAACATTCACGCACTCACGCACACACAAGCAGAAAAAAAAAAACCAGAGGGGTGAAAAACATAGAGTTCAAATGAACTCCTCTTGAACTAGTTGACTATTGATCCATGGAGCCTCTTTGCTCTCGATGGCAGAGAGACTTCCTTCTTTCCCTCTGTCTTTCCTTCGACTTTTTTCTTTCATTTAAAATAGCCCAGGCTTTGGCAGCGCTCAGACAGGAGTCACTAACAAGCCTGTGTCAGAATAGAGTGCCACTTCACTGAGCTCACGTCACACAGGATCTGGTTTGAAATGCAGCATTTTTCGTTTTTCCGTTTTTTGTTTTTTTTTTTTAAAGAAAAGAGTGGGTGGGGGGGGGGGGCGGGTTTGTATAGTCCTGCCTACTGCTGCACCACTGCAGAACTCTCCCCCTCCGGACAAAGCCATCAGGGAGCGCTTGTTCAGAGCCGGCTGCGTGTTAGAGCGTCCCCAGTGCCTCCTGCTTAACAGGCGAGGTTTAGTCTTTGTATCGACACAGTTCCGTGTGTATAAATAGTGGTGTTTTGTCATTGGGGAGGAAAATGAAAAGAGTTTTGACACTGGAACTCAAAGGACTCAAAGACAGCGGTGCGACAGTATTATGTTCATGGCAGATTTACACTGTGTGTGTGTGTGTGTGTGTGTGTGTGTGTAAAGACATAAATACTCTTTAAACCACCCACTAACATTCAGCCACAGGCAGGGAATATGTTTCATTTTTTTTGCTTTATAAAACTCTTATAATTCAAAGCCCAGGCAACAGGCAGTGCTCAGTGCTCGCTGTGTTCCTCGTCACACAGAGACTTCAGCTTCTCTGCCTCTCAGGTGCTTCACTGTATGTCAGCATGGAGGTCAAATCCTCACCGAAGCTTTATGTAATCAAAGGCATTATTTGTGTTTTGCAGGAAGACAAAGGAAAGATTATCCAACACATGCCAGTTTTGGTCAAAGATACTTCAAATTTCATCAGCGATAGGGCACTGGCTGTACATCTTCCGACCATTAGGGGGCAGTGTGAGTCTTCGGGAAATACTGACATCTCTTCAGTCAAGAAGCAAAGAGATGTGGAAAATCTTAAAGATCCAACATTAACTCATGAGTAACAGCATACTGTGTGGTCTTAGAGTTGTACCGATAGTGAGGACACTGCAACACTCCTCTCATCTCTGTCTGCCCTTCTGAGGTAAGAATAGAACAGAATGACTCCTCTATGTCCTGGGCTGGTCACTGATTCTGTAACAGGGTGGACATTTTGAGGTGTGTAACAGAATTGACAACCTGTCTTTAGACTGTACTGTTTGAAAGAAGCATTCAGTTCTTGCTCCGAGCTGATTGGTCGGTTTCCTTTATTGAAGCTTTCTGTCCGTTCTATAAATAGGAATCATTTCTTTATCCATAGCTGAGACGTGAATCTTTAGTATTCGTAAGAACTTGATGCTTCACTGAAATCATTTAAATCTTTCCGTCTATAGGGGCCCTGTGAATCAGGTCTGAACTGAAAGTGAAGGTTATGTGTTTATGTGGGTTGTGAACCAATGCTGGACAGTGTTCATTATGTCCATGTAACCTGGGCTACGACACTGTTTTTTTGTTTGTTTGTTTTTTCTTTTTTTTTTTCAAATCAGTCTTTGTTCATACATTACTTCAGTTTAAAATCACCAAAAAATTACGAAAGGTTCACAGACTGCCTGACTAAACGGTGAAGTCTCTGTATGGTGAGGTTAATGTCTGGGCCTGTCATAATACCTCGGTGGTCAGTTTACACAGTCTAACTGACCTCTCGTAGCCACGCAGCGCTGACGCAGACGGGCCCGTGAAACAGAGTAAAATGCGCAGACGGCTGCAGCGGTGCAGTCAGACAGAGTGTGACTCCTGTGCGGTCAGATTCAGCCCAATAAAAGTCCCGCGGCCCAAATGAGCCGTAATTAATATCTAATGAAGCGCTCCTCCAGCCGCACAACGCACAATTAGCACCCACTCCTGCCTCCAGATTACTGCAATTATTAATCCGAGGTAAATACCAATTCATCTAGAACCAATATCGAGCGGAGCATTTGGGATGGCAAAACGAGCAGATTATTCATTATCTCCTTATTAGGCGTCTAACTGGTCTCCATTAGAGCCCAGTTCCTTCTATTACCTGAGTCTCTGCCACACTCACAAACTCTTTAGAGGTTCAGGTTCGCTCATTTAAACATTTACATTTAAGGGTCTCAACTGCCATAAGACACATCCATTTTTAAAGTCATTTCCATTTAAATAAGGCTCTATGTCTTTTCAAGTTGAATATGTAATCGCTTTCAGCCCTGAGTGTTTAGTCTGAATACTAAGAGGAAACTAAATGACCGGTTCGCCCGTAGATTTACAGTTTTATGGTGATTAGTTCATTTAAAGACTAAAACAGCAAAATAAATGCTCTCGCACAAAGTCAAACATTACTTCGAATTGGTTATGGTTCACAAATTTATCACATCAGCAAACAGGCAGGAGTTTTATTCATGAGTTTTTTCAAAAATTAACACAGGGAAACATGAGCAGGTGGGCTAATATACACACCATCACTGTTCATCTTCCACACTCTTCATTCACTTCTGCTTGGTTCAGTGGGTCTAACTGTGCTGTATGAACGGACATGTGTAACACTCCATGCTGTGTTCAGTCTGTGAATCTGTCTGTCTGCTGTCTCTCTCTCTCAGTGCCACTGATGGAGCAGTCTGGACTGCTTCCCCTCACCATTTTGCAAAGGCCAGCAATTTAGCGCTTACTTCCCAAACTGGGGAGAGGCGTGTGTGTGTGTGGTCCAGAGCGTTTTTTGGCTGGCGGGACGGCGTTCTCCGGGGCGATTATTAGCCGAGGCGTTGAAAACGAGGAGGAAAGCCCGTCAGAAGGCGGACGCTGCGGCTGGCGTCCGCTTTACTCATCTGGCCTCAGGAAGCGGTCTCTCCCCATTGGCCAGATTAAGTCGTTCTTTCTTTTTCTGACCTCCCAGATCCAACCACCCCTCCTTTAAAGATTCCATCTGCACCGCACTTCTCCCGGAGCGTGTGCATCACTTCATTCTATCCCTCCGTCTCTTTCACATCCGCTCCTGTTTGAAACCAACCGCCCGTGCCTGACCACGTCTATTCTGCCAATTCGCACGGGTAGAAATACACGTTTTTTTTTTTATACTATCCAACACTTGAGGTAGACACCAAATCAGAATAGGTTTTTTTGGGGGGGCGGGGGGGGGGGGGTTTGTTCATGGAGTTATCATCTGCTGATAATTCTGTTCTGTGAGTTCAATTATTTTGATATTTGGGTTAATAATCATCTTCCACAAAATAATCTAAAAGCCATTTTTCTGATGCGCAGGCAGATCATTAAAGCAGTGTGCGATTCAAATCATAGTAAGACACTTGAATTGATTTTTCTGTAACTCACATGAAAACACCTTAAGCAGAGCTGAAAATCACTCAAACCCCAATTCCCCTCGCGCTGTGTAAATAAACGACCTGAAATTAAGATAAGACACAGAAACAGTCAGACATTCTTAAATGTGTACGGGACCTTTCCATTACTCAGGTTAAAATAACATTTTCTTATGGCTGGATTACCCAGTGTTAGCACATATTTTAACATAACTAAACGAAAATGAATGGAGCTGTTGTTTGTTTGTTTAACTGATTGATTGATTGATTGACAGACAGATAGATAGACAGATAGATAGATAGACAGAGAGATAGATAGATAGATACATAGATAAATAGACAGAGCCTGGAATGTCAGTCCAGTCCTGAGGCTGCTTTGTTCTGTCCATGTGGTTGACACACTGATAAAGTGACAGGGGAGGGCTGGGTGAGGCCTATCTGTCTCTGTTCTGCTGCTGTCTGTTTGTTAATTAATTGGTTTTTAGCTGCCTTATTGTTCTGCTAATTTGTGATTTCTGCAGAGAGAGAGGGAGAGAAAGAGAGAGAGAGAGAGAAAGAGAGAGAGAGAGAGGAAGAGAGAGAGAGAAAGAGAGAGAGAGAGAGAGAGAGAGAAAGAGATAGAGAGAGAGAGATAGAGAGCAATGTGTTCATAGCAGCAGCAGTGGTCATATATCTTGTATCATGTCATTCACTGTTTGCTGGTTTGCTGTATTTATTGCCTTGTCATTTGGTAGACATACCATTGAGAACTTTCTGATAAAACTCTAGTATATGTATTGGAAACATAACCTGAGGCATATGCCAGTCCCAAGTTAGTTCAGTTGAACTCAGTTCAGTGTATTATTGCAATTTTGATATATATTTCTAATAGGAGTGAAATTGCAATAATAAACTGAATTCCAGTGAACTGCAGTGGCTGGGGACTAATGTATGCCTGGGGCTAGCTCTGGTAGCTGTGCAGTAGTCACGTTTCCTAACTGGCTCAAAGTCTCTCATTGCTTTAAGGCTTCTCAGAGGCAGAGGAAAAAAGCAATATTTTACAGCTCTCTGATTTTCCCAAAGAGCGCACTAAAAAACATGTCATGTCCAAAAATAGATTTTGATTTTTCATAGCCCTTCTGACACATGAGGTGAAAGTTAGACCTTATGTGGCATTAGGGATAGATGGTCAGGAACTGGAAAGTTTCTTCAGTCAGTTCCTAAAAAAGCCGAGAAAGTCACTGATCATTCTTAAATTCACCCGTCCCCTTGTCGTGACCAGTGCGGTGCTGTCCATGGTGCTGATGTTCCTCGTAATGAGAAAACAAGCTTGTAAAAAAGAGGCAGATTGGATTCCATCACGCACACACACACTCATTCATACACACACACACACTGCTCCCAGGGTGATGTTTACAGAGCACAGAGCAGCTCCTCTACAACAAACCCACAATATCTCTTTCACAAAGACATCTTTAGTGGTCTTCTCTCGGTCGTCAAATCATTGAGCAGCATTAGCAAGCCAAAGTAAAAGGCCTGAAAACGAGATGCTCAGCAGAACAGCGGTGTTTAAAACTCTAGGTTGATCCGCTGCATTTAACAATTCCATATATGGTCAGTATTTGTAGCATTAAAACCCAGATGCACCGTGACAGCTTCAGTGTTTTCTCTCCCATTAAAACTTATGAAGATCCACTGGAAGTTTAGAGCAAAGATACTGGTGTTTGAATCTTTACAGCTCTGGCTTTCTCTCCTCATACAGCTGGTGAGGATGGCATGTCCCCAGAGGTCATTCAAGCACCGGTGCTCGTTTAAGCCGTGTGACCCCAGTCTGCAAACAAAGGGTTTTTTTTTTTCTCAAGACCTGTTCTATGTTCCTGTCTCATCCATAAAACTTTCTCTCATTTCAAAAAACCAAACCTATAAAAAAACACTAAATACCCCTGCGATACCTCTTGCACTGTGATCAACAGTATGAGAGCACTTAAAAACAACTAATCCAGGAAATGCCGACCATGGAAAAATCTCATTCCTGCCTTCGTGTCCAGTTTGATTTGTAACTGATCCACCAGCAGATTCTTAAAATACTAAATCAAAGACTTTAATTGAGCAACTGGCCGTCAGATGTCTCCTGTTACAGACGGCTGGAGTTCTATCAGGTTTCGGAGCCGTGTCGATAATGCTGTAAGGTTATCCGCCCCTGTATGGACCATCCCTGGCCAGAGAGAGATGTCAGAACCCTGAGGTGCGGTAGAACTCTACAGGGCTTTGACCCATAGCCTCGGGCTGCTGACTGGGTTCTCTCCTCAGTGAGGGAGTCCTTGACCTCCTCTACAGACCTGTGAATAGGATCAGTTTGCAAATCAATGAAAGACTAAATCAGCTCGCTCCTGAGAGACAGCCCAGAAACAAGAAACGGATGCGGGGCGGATTATCTGGTATCTAAGAACATCTAAAACAAGAGGGACTGAAAAAAAAAGTCTGAATTGTTCTAAGGAAAACTGTGAGTGGAATGTCTGACAATGACTGAGATCCTCCTTTGACCTTGAGTAAGATTCAGAATTTAAACATTTACATTTACATTGACAACATCTTGCTTACACATCCGAAACCATGGGGTCACAGCTGTTATTCAAAGGGACATATCTCAGGATTGATTTTTTTAAAGACAGACATTTGTTGGTCTAAAATGGATTTCCAGTAGAGTGTTAGCCCTTCTGGTTCTCTGCTCCATACACAGCGTAGCTTCTATTGAAACCAAGGCCCAGACAAGTCCATAAATCATTCTAACAACCAATGCCCATCTTTTTTTCGCCTTTTTACAGATAATTACTATGGATTGGTGGTGTGGGTGATTACAGAATAAAAATAAGCACATTTGTCATAGTTATCATTTTGTCCTGCCATTGGCCACGGACAATAACCCACTGAAACCAACATCCCCGACCCATCTCCAAAATCTATCGTTATTTTAATCATACTGGATTGATTCTGGTTACTGACTCTGATGCAAAGACTGAATCTGTGTCTAAGTAGACTTTCTGAGGTATTTTTAAACATGTAAAATTTATACTTTGGACTCCCAGGGTGAACTGAGAACCGTTTTAAATCTTTTTTTTTTTTTTTTTCAGAGGAATTACTTTTCCTAAAATAGCGAACGCATCAAAAAACAGAAAAGAGACTTACATTCTAGATTATTTAAATGCTTGCGAAGCAAACGGCAGGTGACAGCAGTCTTGGCTGAGGATTATTTGTGTGTTAATCCACAGACACACAGAATACGGCAGAATCTTGCCTCACAGCTGAGCATGGCCAGGCATGGAAATTTCCACATCCGACGTCTCATTACTCACAATGAGAGACAAAGCCTCAGAGTCACATACAACCTTAACTCTGCTCTATCCAACTTACCTTACACCTCATGCATAAGTCTGTGCACATCTGATCCAGGATCAGTGGACCTCACTCAGGTTTGACTATAACCGTTTTAAATCAGTCCTTTAGAATTGCTTCAATCCTTTACCTGTTCCTTAACCATTTGAGTTCACTATATGAGCTGTTTAGCAGTACTACACACATTAAACCTCTTCTTAAGAGGCTGCGTAAGTCTTCAAAAGATATAAACTGATGATTTTTTTTTTTCTGGTGGAGTTGGGATGGCCTATTGAAGTTGAGATGGCCTTTGAAAACATCTCCAGGGTGGAGACCCAAACTTTAATCAAACCACGTGTGTGTGTCGGCGTGTCACCAGCACTTTGCCCTCTCTCCAAGATCTCAGGGTCACCAAAGGGGAAAAAAAAAAACATTTAGCCAAAATCCAGCTCAATACAAATTAGATTGTTGTTCCTGAAAGTTTTTTTTCCCTTTTGTGTGTGTGTGTGTGTGTGTGTGTGTGTGAGAGACAGAGACTTTTTCCCCTCTGTCTTTCAGAGGAATCTGCTGATGTTGATTTGATTTGTCTAAGTAGATAAATCACCTGTATTGAGCTTGTCTCTTGCAGCATGTCACTGGTTTCCTATGATTGAATTGGCCAGTTCTCAGAGGAAGTAGCGACGCTTTGGAACGGCCTCTCTGAAGGTTAAAGCGGCCTCAGCGTTTTCATCAGCGTCTCCTTCAGACAACACAGAACTCCATCAGCCAGGAGCCTGCCAACCAATGAGCAGTCTGCTTCCTCCTACACACGAGACTCCACCACACACATCAACTCCACCACTCACAGTCCTCTCTGAGCGTGTGTGTGTGTGTGTGTGTGTGTTTGTTTGTTTACATGTGGATGTTTAATGTGTTAATTATGTAAGAGCAGATAACACCCACTCTGGCTTCATTTAGACTGTGGGTGACAAGGAGTGATGGATGGATGGAGACATGGAGAAAGAAAGAAAGAAAGAAAGAAAGAAAGAAAGAAAGAAAGAAAGAAAGAAAGAAAGAAAGGAAGGAAGGAAGGAAATTATATCAGTAAAGCACATTTTACTTTTAGAAGTAAATGTGGCATTCAGGGTGGATGGATGAAAGAAAGAAAGAGAAAAAAAGAAAGAAAGAAAGAAAGAAAGGAGAAGAATGAACAAGCACTTCCCAAGGTCCACTCTGCTTCCAGAGGTAACATCAGTAAGGTAATACCAGTAAGATAATACCAGTAAGGTAATACCAGTGAGGTAATAAAAGTGACATAATAACAGTGAGGTAATACCAGTAAGATAATACAAGTGAGGTAATACCAGTAAGATAATACCAGTGAGGTAATACCAGTGAGATAATACCAGTGAGGTAATACCAGTAAGATAATACCAGTGAGGTAATACCAGTAAGATAATACCAGTAAGATAATACCAGTAAGATAATACCAGTCAGGTAATACCAGTGAGATAATACCAGTGAGATAATATCAGTGAGGTAATACCAGTAAGGTAATATCAGTGAGGTGATAACAGCGAGGTCATATCAGTGAGGTAGTAACAGTCAGGTCATATCAGAGAGGTAGTAACAGTCAGTATAATATAAGTTGGGCAATACCAGAGGTGCTCTGAGATTAAATCTCCGTGGTCGCACACACACCTCTGGGGTCAGTGGTCACTCATATGTAGAGCATGCTGTGGATTACAATGTGTATGATGACTTGTGCTGAATGCAGGCAGTGAATAGCTTTAGCGCAGAATAGATTTGACAAACAGAGGTTGTCGGCACAGGTCTGTCATTGAAGTAGGGTCCCTGTGCATTAGCGACAGTGCTAGTCGAAATGAAAAGCTAAATATCACTTATAGAAAGCTCTCGAGTTGTGTCAGGAAACCTAGACAAGAGGTCAAACGCAGACAATTGAAATGACAAGATGCCCAAATTGAACTTCTGACTGGATACACAAGGATACACTTAGTGCTGTCGCTCGGGGAAATTGCTTTTGTTCGTTGTGGTGGCTTTTTAAGTAATAGCATTGGTTAAAAGCTCTCGATGAAGGTTTTGACTGCGCTGCGTAGGAGTGTGAAACCACATATAGTGCATTTATAGCACAGAGAGAGAAGGCGAGAGAAAGAGAGAGAGAGGGGAGAGAGAGAGAGAGAGAGGGGAGAGAGGGAGAGAGAGAGAGAAAGAGAGAGAAGAGTGAGGTTTGGGCTGCATTCAAATCCGTTTCCATTCGATAAGTTACATTGTGCTAAGTTACATTGTGCTAAGTTACATTGTTCTAGGTTACATTGTGCTAAGTTACATTGTGCTAAGTTATATTGTGCTAAGTTACATTGTGCTAAGTTACATTGTGCTAAGTTATATTGTGCTAAGTTACATTGTGCTAGGTTACATTGTGTTAGGTTATATTGTGCTAAGTTACATTGTGCTAAGTTACATTGTGCTAAGTTATATTGTGCTAAGTTACATTGTTCTAGGTTACATTGTGCTAAGTTACATTGTGCTAAGTTATATTGTGCTAAGTTATAGTGTGCAGAGAGGTGCGACAATTCCCATACAGAAAGCAAGGGGTAAAAGGAAATGTTTCTTAACTCACAATAAACCTTCTACCATTTAATATGATGTAGGACACTATCACTGACATACAAATCCCCATCTTGGATTTGAACACCAACGTCTATTGCCAAGCACAGAATCCTTATCTCCGTTACAGAACGTAACATTCCACTTAGCTACAGTGATCAAAAGCAGAGAAAGACTATCTCCCCCTCCCTCTGTGTGTGTGTGTGTGTGTGTGTGTGTGTGTGTGTCTGTGTCTGTGTGTTTGACTGTGCATTGTGTGTGTGTGTGTGTGTGTGTGTGTGTGTTGACTGTGAGGCTTTATTCTCCATCCCTCATTGATAAAACCTGCGAGGAGTGTGAAGCACACTCTGACAGGGAGATGGATCATTTCCAGTGCGCTGGCGTGTTGATCCATACTCAGCCAAGAGGCTATTGGCATTTGCCACTCAAGGGCTGTGCCCCAAAGCCTCCCAGTGCTGATTAGTCAGACGGCTGGGCGGAGGAATAATTAATGCTTCGCATGGGGTGTGTCCTCCAGGGACGGCCCGTTCCAGCCAATAGCTTGAAGGTGAGTCTCACAAGCAGTTTCAGGAAGAGGAAGGACACCCACGAGACGTGCGGAGGGAAATCAATGTTGGATGTTAGTTAGCGCAGGTTAACGCAGGCTGCCCTTAGTGCAATGCTAAATGTTTGGGGAATTTTTCCCTCTCTAATTCCCCCCCTCATTTTCATTCATGTCGGACGGTGCGAGTCCACGGGAGCGCGTTTCAGAATGGAAGTGGAACGGCTGTGTGAAGACGAGTGACCTTAGAAGTTTGGGGGTGTGAGTGTAAATGCATTTGTTTTCAGAGAGGTTTAGCTGTGAACTTTGCTAGTTTGTGTGGGTTTAGCTGTGAACTTTGTTGGTTGGTGAGATGGCGTCATTGTGCTGCCGTCACTGAATACATGGCAAATGCACGTCCGACAGTTAAAACAACAAATCATAAACTGTAAGGACATTTTAAATGTACCTGCCAAGAACAGACCTTGTTAAATACAGAACCAAACCCATGGACACTGTGAATTTACAAACGCGTTGGAAGGGATTCACACACATGGAAAGCAAAGGCATTACACGTGTAGTTGGTCAAAACACAAAACATTTTTCAGATTTGAAATAAAAATGAAAAGTTCCAATATGCACGTAACATTGTGTTTGTAAGTTACGTTGTGTAAGATGCATGTTATACAGCTAATGGTCAAAATACTGACTGGTTAATGTGGGGTCAAATTTTAGTGTCAGTGTAGTTCTGAAATGTACAGTTATCATATCATGGCTTTTGGTTGACCTTGATTCACGGTCTAGGGAAAGACTGTAAACGTTATGGGGAAATGGAGTCCTCTGTGCATTAGAAAAGGACAGAGCTGAGTCCAGCGGGAAGAGACAGAGCTCTGTGCTGTGAGCGAGCGGGTCCTGTGTGGAGTAACCTCTCGCTCAGGTTCTGGTTTTATTTTTACTGTGCCTGTAGTCTCTGCTCTCAATCACCTGTCTAAATTCTAACAGTTAAAAAATGAATACATAAATAAAACATCTACTATTTTTGCAATACTTACCATGAAAGCCTACTCCTCCCATCCGCTGTGACACGCTACATTAGCCTTCGGTATCTCAGGAGATCATAAAGACACACCAGGTCTTCACAGCTGCACCCTCTAAGCGTCACTTTGCTCTTCACTTGTAATGGATTCGGCTCAGAGACACGTAAGTGTAGAATGACATTTAGATCTTGGGACAGTGTTCTCTCAGTACGCACACAAAAAAAAAGTTTAATAGAAGCAGCTAGAAATAGAAAACATCTTGTCCTCTGACAGTGAAATGCTGTCTTGTAAAATGCTCAGATAGACATATGACAAAAATACATTTCAGAGTAATTACTTAAGGGAGATCTTATCAAAGCAGTTATGGCAGGCTCTGGTGCTGTGCTTTATTCTGCAGTGGAGAGGAGAAGAGCCACGAGCGTGTCTACGATTCGACTGCAGACATTTTCGTTGTTTGCATAAAACATCGACACTGTGGCTCCAGTCAGTGGAGTTATTTTTCATTTTGATGTCAGAAAATATTAAGCGTTTCAGAAAGTTGCTTGACCTTCACAGAAGAAAGATTAGCCTGTTACTGGGGCTTTTACATAGCTATCCCCTTCCATTCAGACAGGGAAATAAAAACATTTAATTACTCAATTAACCGTGTTGAGTTTGACCCTGCAGGAGAGAGGTGAATTAATATGGTCAACACTATCGTCTTTCAACAGGACAACCAAGGCCTGTTTCACCGCTCTCTCACCAGCCCTGTTTATTTCCCTCTCTCTCTCTCTCTCTCTATATCACACACACACACACACACACACACACACGTACATAAGTCATTAGATAATCACTGCAGAAGTGGGGCAGGGCGTGAGGAAGACCAGGGAGTTGTGTAATGAAGCGGTTATTACTGATGTTATAACACACAGACTGCATCCTCACAGCAGGAAACTGGCAGCCCTCACATGAGACAGAGACTAAAGAATTGCTTAGGAGCCCTGCGCTTTTGTAGTTTTGTGTTTTGGTTTGGTTTTTTTTTTTTTTTTTTTTTTTTTTTGAATCTTGGGAAACATCTCTTTCTCCTTCTGTGAAGACTGTTTGGTCTTCTCCTCTTTCCTCGGAGAGTGTGTTTCATCTGGGAAGAAATGGATCCCTCAAAGAAGAGCGGAGAATCTGATGAAAGTGTGAGGATTTAGGGAGCTATTGATCAGAGGGCTTTTAAGTGCGGTGAGAGGGAGTTTAGCGCCTATGTGAGGAGGAAGGTGATGGACAGGTGAACAGCCGAGGAAGGCGGTGGTGTGTTCAGAGCCATCGACTGTTGTGTACGCCAGACCATTACGTGTCTACTAATTTCATCATTGACCTGTCTGACCTCTTCACAGGAAAACGGGAAGACAGCACACTTCTCCTCTCGACTGCACGTACTTGTGTAAATGTAACTGCGGCGAAAATCACAACCGTTTTCGTCTCCTTTTGTTATGAATAAAACTCTTCGGTTGTGCTCAGACTTACAGAGCTCTTTTGTTAGGTCCAGTGAAAGTCGAAAGAGTTTGTTACAGGCAGGAGAAATGCTCCGTTCATTCCTGTGCTCCACACTGACACGGTGTAAACAAACTAACTTACCATCAGAATACAAGACTGCAAGTGTTTTTGTTCGACCTTGGAGTCGATGGTCTGAATAAAATGTGTATTCTGTACTGATGGGAGGACTGACATGTGGGACATTCCATCTCAACGAGGTCTCTTTGATTCTTTGATCTGCTGGCTTCTTTAAATGCATTCATATCTGAGCGCTACCAGTAACACGGGACAGAATCGTTTTAAACACGCAGACCAGACCAGGGTACAGTGCCTCTCTGAAGGAGTCATTGTGCACTTTTTGATTGGATAGATATTTCTGTGGGCGAGGTCTCACGTAGAGCTAACGTGTGTTGACAGCCAAGCTTACACATTTCTGACTGAGCTGCGGTTTCTCAGTGTTTCCTCTGCCAGTCACAAATCTGCAAAGGGAATAATTTCTGTCAACATGTTAGTTTCAAAATATTGATTTGCCTGTTCATTAGAGAAAAATGAATGACTTTGTGTATTCAGCGAAGGTCGCTGAAGGACAGTTTACCTATTAAATTTGACTGAAATAAACAGTTCTGAAATCACATGATGTTTTCATACTGTTTGTTCAAGCTAAAGCAGATGTGGTCTCATTTCCTGTCATAAATATTTACACATCAGTCGTTCTCAAAGGAAGCTGAGACGTAATCTTTACTTACTCTCACATACACTTCTCTCCTTCACCTGTTGAAATTAAAGTTCTTTTCAGCTTTAGACCCATCACCACATCCACAGAGACACCAAGAAAAAAAACCCCAAACGTCTGCATACATCCTCAGACCCCATGTCTTTGTTTGCCGCGACAAAACGAACAAAGTGCTGCTTGACATTTAGAGTGGAGGTTGTAGAATATTAAAGGAGGTTGTATGGGAGAACATTAAAGGAGGTTTTATGGGAGAACATTAAAGGAGGTTTTATGGTAGAATATTAAAGGAGGTTGTGTGGGAGGATATTAAAGGAGGTTTTATGGTAGAATATTAAAGGAGGTTGTATGGGAGAACATTAAAGGAGGTTTTATAGTAGAACATTAAAGGAGGTTGTATGGTAGAATATTAAAGGAGGTTGTATGGGAGAACATTAAAGGAGGTTTTATGGTAGAATATTAAAGGAGGTTGTATGGGAGAACATTAAAGGAGGTTGTGTGGTAGAATATTAGAGGAGGTTTTATGGTAGAATATTAAAGGAGGTTTTATGGTAGAATATTAAAGGAGGTTGTAGGGGAGAATATTAAAGGAGGTTGTATGGGAGAACATTAAAGGAGGTTGTATGGGAGAACATTAAAGGAGGTTGTATGGGAGAATATTAAAGGAGGTTGTATGGTAGAACATTAAAGGAGGTTGTATGGGAGAACATTAAAGGAGGTTGTATGGGAGAATATTAAAGGAGGTTGTATGGGAGAACATTAAAGGAGGTTGTATGGGAGAACATTAAAGGAGGTTGTATGGGAGAATATTAAAGGAGGTTGTATGGTAGAATATTAAAGGAGGTTGTATGGGAGAACATTAAAGGAGGTTGTATGGGAGAACATTAAAGGAGGTTTTATAGTAGAACATTAAAGGAGGTTGTGTGGTAGAATATTAAAGGAGGTTTTATGGTAGAATATTAAAGGAGGTTGTATGGGAGAATATTAAAGGAGGTTGTATGGGAGAATATTAAAGGAGGTTGTGTGGTAGAACATTAAAGGAGCTTGTATGGTAGAATATTAAAGGAGGTTGTAGGGGAGAATATTAAAGGAGGTTGTATGGGAGAACATTAAAGGAGGTTGTATGGGAGGATATTAAAGGAGGTTGTATGGGAGAATATTAAAGGAGGTTGTATGGGAGAACATTAAAGGAGGTTGTATGGGAGAATATTAAAGGAGGTTGTATGGGAGAACATTAAAGGAGGTTGTATGGGAGAATATTAAAGGAGGTTGTATGGTAGAATATTAAAGGAGGTTGTATGGGAGAACATTAAAGGAGGTTGTATGGTAGAATATTAAAGGAGGTTGTATGGGAGAACATTAAAGGAGGTTGTATGGTAGAATATTAAAGGAGGTTGTATGGGAGAACATTAAAGGAGGTTTTATAGTAGAACATTAAAGGAGGTTGTGTGGTAGAATATTAAAGGAGGTTTTATGGTAGAATATTAAAGGAGGTTGTAGGGGAGAATATTAAAGGAGGTTGTGTGGTAGAATATTAAAGGAGGTTGTAGGGGAGAATATTAAAGGAGGTTTTATGGTAGAACATTAAAGGAGGTTTTATAGTAGAACATTAAAGGAGGTTGTGTGGTAGAATATTAAAGGAGGTTTTATGGTAGAATATTAAAGGAGGTTGCAGGGGAGAATATTAAAGGAGGTTGTGTGGTAGAATATTAAAGGAGGTTGTAGGGGAGAATATTAAAGGAGGTTGTATGGTAGAACATTAAAGGAGGTTTTATAGTAGAACATTAAAGGAGGTTGTGTGGTAGAATATTAAAGGAGGTTTTATGGTAGAATATTAAAGGAGGTTTTATGGTACAATATTAAAGGAGGTTGTAGGGGAGAATATTAAAGGAGGTTGTATGGGAGAACATTAAAGGAGGTTTTATGGGAGAACATTAAAGGAGGTTTTATGGTAGAATATTAAAGGAGGTTGTGTGGGAGGATATTAAAGGAGGTTTTATGGTAGAATATTAAAGGAGGTTGTATGGGAGAACATTAAAGGAGGTTTTATAGTAGAACATTAAAGGAGGTTGTATGGTAGAATATTAAAGGAGGTTGTATGGGAGAACATTAAAGGAGGTTTTATGGTAGAATATTAAAGGAGGTTGTATGGGAGAACATTAAAGGAGGTTGTGTGGTAGAATATTAGAGGAGGTTTTATGGTAGAATATTAAAGGAGGTTTTATGGTAGAATATTAAAGGAGGTTGTAGGGGAGAATATTAAAGGAGGTTGTATGGGAGAACATTAAAGGAGGTTGTATGGGAGAACATTAAAGGAGGTTGTATGGGAGAATATTAAAGGAGGTTGTATGGTAGAACATTAAAGGAGGTTGTATGGGAGAATATTAAAGGAGGTTGTATGGTAGAATATTAAAGGAGGTTGTATGGGAGAATATTAAAGGAGGTTGTATGGTAGAATATTAAAGGAGGTTGTATGGGAGAACATTAAAGGAGGTTGTATGGGAGAACATTAAAGGAGGTTGTATGGGAGAATATTAAAGGAGGTTGTATGGTAGAACATTAAAGGAGGTTGTATGGGAGAACATTAAAGGAGGTTGTATGGGAGAATATTAAAGGAGGTTGTATGGGAGAACATTAAAGGAGGTTGTATGGGAGAACATTAAAGGAGGTTGTATGGGAGAATATTAAAGGAGGTTGTATGGTAGAATATTAAAGGAGGTTGTATGGGAGAACATTAAAGGAGGTTGTATGGGAGAACATTAAAGGAGGTTTTATAGTAGAACATTAAAGGAGGTTGTGTGGTAGAATATTAAAGGAGGTTTTATGGTAGAATATTAAAGGAGGTTGTATGGGAGAATATTAAAGGAGGTTGTATGGGAGAATATTAAAGGAGGTTGTGTGGTAGAACATTAAAGGAGCTTGTATGGTAGAATATTAAAGGAGGTTGTAGGGGAGAATATTAAAGGAGGTTGTATGGGAGAACATTAAAGGAGGTTGTATGGGAGGATATTAAAGGAGGTTGTATGGGAGAATATTAAAGGAGGTTGTATGGGAGAACATTAAAGGAGGTTGTATGGGAGAATATTAAAGGAGGTTGTATGGGAGAACATTAAAGGAGGTTGTATGGGAGAATATTAAAGGAGGTTGTATGGTAGAATATTAAAGGAGGTTGTATGGGAGAACATTAAAGGAGGTTGTATGGTAGAATATTAAAGGAGGTTGTATGGGAGAACATTAAAGGAGGTTGTATGGTAGAATATTAAAGGAGGTTGTATGGGAGAACATTAAAGGAGGTTTTATAGTAGAACATTAAAGGAGGTTGTGTGGTAGAATATTAAAGGAGGTTTTATGGTAGAATATTAAAGGAGGTTGTAGGGGAGAATATTAAAGGAGGTTGTGTGGTAGAATATTAAAGGAGGTTGTAGGGGAGAATATTAAAGGAGGTTTTATGGTAGAACATTAAAGGAGGTTTTATAGTAGAACATTAAAGGAGGTTGTGTGGTAGAATATTAAAGGAGGTTTTATGGTAGAATATTAAAGGAGGTTGTAGGGGAGAATATTAAAGGAGGTTGTGTGGTAGAATATTAAAGGAGGTTGTAGGGGAGAATATTAAAGGAGGTTTTATGGTAGAACATTAAAGGAGGTTTTATAGTAGAACATTAAAGGAGGTTGTGTGGTAGAATATTAAAGGAGGTTTTATGGTAGAATATTAAAGGAGGTTTTATGGTACAATATTAAAGGAGGTTGTAGGGGAGAATATTAAAGGAGGTTGTATGGGAGAACATTAAAGGAGGTTGTATGGGAGAATATTAAAGGAGGTTGTATGGTAGAATATTAAAGCAGGTTGTATGGGAGAACATTAAAGGAGGTTGTATGGTAGAATATTAAAGGAGGTTGTATGGGAGAACATTAAAGGAGGTTATATGGTAGAATATTAAAGGAGGTTGTATGGGAGAACATTAAAGGAGGTTTTATAGTAGAACATTAAAGGAGGTTGTGTGGTAGAATATTAAAGGAGGTTGTAGGGGAGAATATTAAAGGAGGTTTTATGGTAGAATATTAAAGGAGGTTTTATGGTAGAATATTAAAGGAGGTTGTAGGGGAGAATATTGAAGGAGGTTGTATGGGAGAATATTAAAGGAGGTTGTATGGTAGAATATTAAAGGAGGTTGTATGGGAGAACATTAAAGGAGGTTTTATAGTAGAACATTAAAGGAGGTTGTGTGGTAGAATATTAAAGGAGGTTGTAGGGGAGAATATTAAAGGAGGTTTTATGGTAGAATATTAAAGGAGGTTGTAGGGGAGAATATTAAAGGAGGTTGTATGGGAGAATATTAAAGGAGGTTGTATGGTAGAACATTAAAGGAGGTTGTATGGGAGAACATTAAAGGAGGTTTTATGGGAAACCATTAAAGGAGGTTGTATGGGAGAACATTAAAGGAAACGAGCAGCAGAGAGAAAGGACGTATTGTATCTCCATCGCCTCCTGCTGTGTGACTGGATGCTACAACCTCGGGCCTAATGTCACTGGCCCCGCTTCTGCTGATGTTTTCACACACACACACACACACACATACACACACACACACATACACACACACGTGCACACACCCATACACGCACAGGCAGACACACACACACGCACACACACACACCCATCCACACACACAAACACACACGCACGCACACACACACACACACACACCCATCCACACACACAAACACACACACGCATGCACACAAACACACACACACATCTACACCCACATACTTGCACACACACACACACACACACTCCACCTTCACAAATAATACAAAATTTAATTTTTGTTGATTGCAAAGAGCCGATTGAGGACAAAGGTTAGCATGTGCTATTTGAATAGAGCTATAACAGTGTAGTCTTTCACTCTTATTTCAGTGAGGATCGATCCTAATGACTGGTATGTAAGACTAATCTTCCTCTTTCAGCGGGAGACATGATAGCCCTGGTTCTAAAAACCCAGCAGAGTTCTTCTCATCCTGGACACAGCCCGATTAGGTCTCTGAACCGCGACAGAGCCTAAAGATAGGACATTTTTCTCCACACAGAGAAAAAAAACATCTCTACAAGCAATCCAAGGTTCACAGGTTCGCCCCTTCAGCACAAAGGCAAGGCTGGTAACAGGCTTGACTCTGTGACATGTCTGGTACGTTAAATGCATTACAATGTAATTTTTGTGGACGAGGCGCCTTCTTTAACATTTTGAAAAAATAGCCATGGTAGACAAGATACATGGCACATACATGTAAATACATGCACACCACACCCTTCCCTAAAACATTCCCATTTTCCCCATCAGATTGATTTACATCCTTTGCTGTGATATTATCTGTTCTTGGCATTTCAAGCATTTTGGGTGTAATTTGAACTCAGAGATATAAAATCCCCGACAACATAAAGCTATCGTGACAGCATATGCCAAAGACACACACAATTGCACTTAGGTCAGAATGGAAGAGAAATAACAGGGAATTGCATTTGTTATTAGCCTAAAGCATTTTCCCGAAACTCAGCAGGGGACTTACAAAACACTCTCTCTCTCTCTCTCCCTCTCTCTCTCCCTCTCTCTCCTTCTCTTTAATCCACTTTAAATGTTGTGCGGGGATGTGGGTGTGATTAAGCCTTCCGGGAGCTAACGGTCTTGTCAAACGGCTGTTGATTTTTGAGGCATTGTGTATGCGGCGCGAGCCGGACCCTTTCACTCGTGGACGCTGACTGACAGCGAACGTTTCCCGGCGCGTGGAAAAGCCACTGAAAGTGAAACGCGGACTCGCCCCGTCGACTCTGACTTTGTGGAGAACTTGAAGGTTGCATGAGTGAAAGAGAGAGAGCGGGAGAATGAATGAATGACATCCCCAGAATGGTTAGCCAGGACTCCACTCTCTCTCTCTCCCTCTCTCTCTCTCTCTCTCTCTGTCTCTCTCTCTCTCTCTCTCTCTCTCTGTCTCTCTGTCTCTCTCTCTCTCTCTCTCTCTCTCTCTCTGAGAAAATACAATCCATCAGGACACGCCGCCTCTGCCCCTCACAGATGAGTGGATGCCAGTGACGCGGTGTCAGTGCCCTCAGATGGATGGTGAGACTGCGGAGGGAGAGGTGTGTGCTCAGGGAGGGGACAGTGAAATAGCAGAAAATGATGGCCCAGCGCTGGTCGTGACAGAAAACCTACCAGAGCAAATTATTTGACGGTTTTGCTTTACATTTTGTGTCGGTGAAAAATCATTTTGGCTTATCTGCTTTCAGCACAGAGGCAAACAGTGCAGCTTTTGTCTTTTAATGGTATCACTTTTCTGCCCAGAGATACCATCCCACTCCTGAGCCTCTGGACTGGCCCTCGCACTGCAATTTCGTTTCGTTTAGTTTGCTTCCTATACAAAGACCACCTTTGATTTATGCGTAATTATGTTTTCATTAGAGTTCAATCCAATCCAGATAGAACCGTCAAAGCTTTTTCACTATAAGCAATTTATAAGCAATTACCAGACCCATTAAAGTATAATTAAAGAGTTTCTAACGGGGAAATCAATTCAAAGTGGGTAAATAAATAAATATACAGTCTCTATGCGCATATCTGTGGCGCGCTGACGGATTGCCGGTTCAACATTCGAAGACAATAGCATACACACTCGTGCACGAACACTATGTGACGGCTGTAATAGATTGGAAAATGCGCTTTAATGATGATGAAGCGGTTATATCAACACGATTACTTATCTCACACTTGCTCAGACCGTCAACAGAGTCATTTTAAGCAGTGTGAAGTTCACTCACATGCACGTGCTTCGAGTGCACGACTCTCGTTTAATGACCGCACATACAGCTCGTTATAACAGCGCTGGTCTTAGACTGCGTACAGAGTTGTGCATGAGATAAACTGCGCCAACCCTTAGCGACGCTAAACGCGCGTGCGCTGAGTGAAACGCGCGTGCGCTGAGTGAGTGAGGAGCTGGGGCATAATGTGGTCTTGTGCATTTTTTTTTTCTCCTGGACATGTTACAAGCACTAAAGCGACTTTCTCCCTTACTTGTCTCTCATGTAGCCTATTCCCCCGAACTAGAACATTGTGTTATGATTTAATTATATTTACACTGCTGTGTTTAGCGCGGACCAATCATTTTGATTCACATCTCATGTATCTTTGATTAGAGCATGTGACTGCGCGCTGAAACGTTCAGTGGGCAGCAGTTGTGTCTCTGTCTCAGTCTTTGCAGTAATCAGTTTTCCCATGGAGACTCGGATCCATATACCGCTCTCACACACACACACACACACACACACACACACACACACACATACAGAGGGGGAGAGAGAGAGAGGGGGAGAGAGAGAGAGAGAGAGAGAGAGAGAGCGCCCTGGTGCAGTCTAACCTTGAGTTTCAGCAGAGTGGGCATATCCACTAGCAGACTGCTGGCACTATAAATCAAAGTGTCCATCTTTTTTTTTTTTTTTTCTCCCTTTCCTTTTTGGCATGAATCAGCAGTTTTGAAACTGCCTGATTGAATTTTATCTTGATTTCATAAAACATTTAGACAAACCAATTAAAAAGGTGGCAGTTCACGGCCACTAGCGACCCATCTATCATTGGGGTGTGGCAGGAGAGATGGACTAACAGTAATTTAGTCGATATGTTGATGTATTGGTGAAGGAAGGACCATGGGTGAGGATGTTGGCAGGGGAAAGTCATGATTCTAGCATGAGAAAGACAGGGCTCACAGGATCCATCTCTGCCAGCCTCCACGGACTGTGCCGTCCCTAACAGCCGCGTTGAGTCGTTGAGTCGTGTTTTGTATGAAGTCGTTTTTACCTAGCATCGTGTAAATTATGGGAGCCTTAAATGCCAAGCTGATATTTTAAAAAAGATATGGTTTTATCTCATCAGACATTTTCAGAATTACAGGATTATTTCATAGAAGATGAGGTGATGAAAGGTTTGTGGAGAGGGCTCTTTTGCAGTGACATTCTTTTGCAGGCTGATTTTCTGCAGTGACATTCCAGTAACCACTGTGAGAAATTGAACCTGCTCCACTGACGTGAGATTACCCTGCCTTCATAGTTCCAGGACTTCTCTGTCGCTGATCCGCAAATGCAAAGGATATATGACCAGACCACTAACATTCAGAGGACTCTCTGTTCCTGTTAACGACACACTCAAACACACACTTTTCTCTCTCTCTCTCTCTCTCTCTCTCGCTCTCTCTCTCTCTGTCTCTGTTGGTGTAGTAATGACTCTTTGTCCTGTTTTAGTCATAAACGGCCTCGTTTTGCTGTTCTGTAATCAGAATAAATTATCCAGTCTATTTTGTGTCCTGCTGCACAGCTATTGATTCACAAATGACCCTTTTTTATGATCTGTCTGATGTTTCGCGACGTTCTGTTTGAGTTTGCAGGCACACGCTGTATCTGCCTCTAACTCCTCTTAGAGGACACACTGGGCAATGTTATCAGCCCCAGGGGGTTATGGGTATATCTGACCCATCTTTGCTTGGAAGGTGAAGCTACTTAAAGTGTCTTTGTACAAGGATAATAATATATGTGTTGGCTTGTGTGTGTGTGTGTGGGTGTGTGTGTGCGTGTGTGTTGAGAGAGAGAGAGAGAGAGTTTTTAAAGTGCATTTGCATCAAAGGCGATTCTTATCAGTTTTAAATAGTCTCTCTCTCTCCTTCTCTCTCTCTCTCCCTCTCTCTCTATATATGCGTATGTGCGTGGGTGAGTGTTTGCATTTCTTCAAAAGACAAAGTAAATATTTTTATTTTCCTCACAAAGCACATTGGTGTTTCATGTCAGAGATTTATAACCTGTTGCTAAACAACAATTGTTGGTCTTATAAAACCCTCTGGAGTCATTTATATAATTCACACACACACACACACATTATAGCTGAAGAAATGCACAGGGAAGTGAGTCCACCTGCGTCAAGGCTAAAAAACATAGTTTTCTCCACTGTGCCTAACATACAGAAAGAGAGAGTGAAAGAGAATACCTCCCAGCAGTGTCTGTCTGTTTGACTGTATCACAGGCCTCTTCTTAAAGAGGCTTTAGCACAGCTCTCTCTCTCACTCTCTCTCTCACATCAAAATGTTCAATTAAGCTCCAGCACTGATCAGACCCAGACCCTTATTGACACAGACAGTATACTCACTACGGTTACTGACACAGACTACAGTTACTCACACAGACTACAGTTACTCACACAGACTACAGTTACTGACACAGACTACAGTTACTCACACAGACTACAGTTACTGACACAAACTACAGTCACTGACACTGACTACAGTCACTGACACAAACTACAGTCACTGACACTGACTACAGCTACTGACACAGACTACAGCTACTGACACAGACTACAGTTACTCACACAGACTACAGTCACTCACACAGACTACAGTCACTGATACAGACTACAGTTACTGACACAGACTACAGTTACTGACACAGACTACAGTTACTCACACAGACTACAGTTACTCACACAGACTACAGTTACTGACACAGACTGCAGTCACTGACACAGACTACAGCTACTGACACAGACTACACTTACTCACACAGACTACAGTCACTCACACAGACTGCAGTTACTCACACAGACTGCAGTCACTGACACAGACTACAGTTACTGACACAAACTACAGTCACTGACACTGACTACGGTTACTGACACTGACTACAGTTACTCACACAGACTACAGTCACTCACACAGACTACAGTCACTGACACAGACTACAGTTACTGACACAGACTACAGTTACTCACACAGACTACAGTTACTCACACAGACTACAGCTACTCACACAGACTACAGTTACTCACACAGACTACAGTTACTGACACAAACTACAGTCACTGACACAGACTACAGTTACTCACACAGACTACAGTTACTCACACAGACTACAGTTACTGACACAGACTACAGTCACTGACACAGACTACAGTTACTCACACAGACTACAGTTACTCACACTGACTACAGTTACTGACACAGACTACAGTCACTGACACAGACTACAGTTACTCACACAGACTACAGTTACTCACACAGACTACAGTTACTCACACAGACTACGGTTACTGACACTGACTACAGTTACTCACACAGACTACAGTTACTGACACAAACTACAGTTACTGACACAGACTACAGTTACTCACACAGACTACAGTTACTGACACAGACTACAGTCACTGACACAGACTACAGTTACTGACACTGACTACAGTTACTCACACAGACTACAGTTACTCACGCAGACTACAGTTACACAGACTACAGTCACTGACACAGACTACAGTCACTGACACAGACTACAGTTTCTGACACTGACTACAGTTACTCACACAGACTACAGTTACTCACACTGACTACAGTTACTCACACAGACTACAGCTACTCACACAGACTACAGTTACTCACACAGACTACAGTTACTCACACAGACTACAGTTACTCACACAGACTACAATTACTGACACCGGCTACAGTTACTGACACCGGCTACAGGTCCTGACACAGACTACAGTTACTCACACAGCCTACAATTACTGACACTGGCTACAGTTACTGACAAAGAATCGGGATTCCAGGTTGTAAAGTTCTGTAAAGTTCTGTAAAGTTCTGTAAAGTTCTCTGTACATTTTTATTTCTCTGTTTTCGCTCGTTTTGCGTTGGGTGAGTTTTAAAGTCTAACAGAGAATTACTGTCATCGCCTGAAGACTTCTGTGTGTGTGTGTGTGTGTGTGTGTGTGTGTGTGTGTGTGATCTCTCTGCATGAGGCAAAAACATACACCAGTCATAAAAACCTCATATTGGTATCTGGCATCACTGCCCTCTGAATGCAGATGAGAGAGATTTAAGGTGTTAATGGCTTTTGCTAAAGGGGATAAAGTAGCATGCTAAAATAGCCAATGCATGCAGAGCTCATTCTGGATGATATGACGATGTGTGTTTCTCTCTAATAAACTGCTCTTATAGGTGGAGATGTAGCTGAGGTCACAGCGATGCTGGATCGTGATTGGTTAATGGTTTGGTTTAGCTTAACTGTTTGTCTTAGATTTAAGGATGAGAATCCAACCTGCATGTCCCATACCACCCACTCCTTCAGCCTCTAAGGTACGCTATGACACTCATAATTAGTGGGCGTGTATGTGTGTGTGTGTGTGTGTGCTGTAAGCCCTGTCTGACTACACTAAGGAGATGTGAGGCAGAACCTACAGAAAATCCAATGTCAAGCAGTGAATCCCAGTCTCCTACATATCTGCCACCTTCTTCATATCAAGTTCTCTATGTTCTGGTACCTTCTACTGGTGCTCCTTTGCATTGGAGTTTTTACATGTCTGTGAATCTGTTTCTTTAACACATTCATTTTCCTGTGATGTGGAATAAAAAGAAGTGACTTTGACGGAGATGACGGAGAAGAATGATTAAAAGACAGCGGAGAAGGTCCTGCCTATCGGAGCTCTGAGGCTGCTGTCCAGTGTGACATCTCATTACAGCAGTCTGCCAATAGACAAATCCTCCAGAAAGA
>NC_044501.1:47605584-47608084 GCF_902362185.1 Chanos chanos | reverse complement strand
GTGTTAAGAAAAAAGAAAGAAAGAAAGCGGGAGAGAGAGAGGCGCTGACGTTGGCGTAGTCTGGAGAGAGGAGATTAAAGAGCTAAATTGCTCTGTCATTTCGTCCACTGGTCTTCACCGCCTTCAAAACGGCTGACTGTGTGGCAGGTGACGGGGTGTTGCCATGGATACCCACTAAGCAATCAGAGTTCCTGAGTAAGGCTGAGAACACAGTGTGATGTGAAATGGCTTCTCAATACCAAACCGTAAAAGGACTCGTTTTTTTAAAAACTATATCTCTAAAACCAGTTTACTGCAAATCTGTACCTCAACAACACCATTCAACATGAAGGATTTATCTCATACTATCATCTAAAAACTCAAACCACATGTTACTCAGATACTGGCGACAAACCCATCTGTCATATTCCCTTCACTGCCACACACTGTTTAAACACATATGTATCTTTTACAGACGGGAAAATCGACCGGAAACTAATTCTGCAGATACCTCCGCTTCTGATCCGTATCTCACTGAAAAAGAGAGATTTTCTCAAGAGGAATTTTCTCACTAAACAAGCACAGTTTTATTCAACACAAACTTTCTTTCCAATCTTCTCTAAACAGACCCAGATATGGCAGATTCTGGAAACTATGCAAATAATCTCCACACTTCATTATAATCAGGATTATTATGCGTTTGTGAGCTCCAGATGAGGGAAGTTTGGGTTTAACATCCATCAATATGGTAATTTTAACATTTATGTCCCCACACTCTGCCTGCTCCCTCACTCTGTTTTAACTGGAGGCCCACGAGGGAAACACACACACACACACACACACACACGCACACTTACATACACACACACACACACACACATACACACTTACATACATGTGCACACACACTAACACACACAGACACACACACACACACACTCACACACGCATTCTCTTTTGCTCACACACATACACATATACACAAATCCTCCCTCTCTTACACACATGCACACACACATGCACACACACACACACACAAAAACACTCTCACACCTGCGAACGCACGCACACACACACACACACACACACACACACACACACACACACACACACACATGCACACACACACACACACAAAAACACTCACACACATGCGAACGCACACACACACACACACACACACATAAATTCACAAACTAGTGTGCTCTTTGATTCTGTAGAGAGGTAACTGAGCGTGTGTGAGGTTCTGTAGTGTTGGTAAACGGTGCCATGCCATAATTACACAGTTTAGAATCAGAAAGCCACGCCCACTGCTCTCAAACCCCACTGTCCCACATAGCCACTGAGCAGGAGATGACAGGGTACTTTTAAACAGTGTTTCACTAACAGACCTGTGGCCCGCGTGTCCTCAGCTGATTGGGTCTGTTCTGAGATCAGCGGCAGACAGATAGCCAGGAGTGCTGGTTTCAGTGGACGCCAGAGAACACCTTAACAGTTCCCTGGAGTAAAGGGATGTTTGTCCTTTAATCCAAAGTTTATACAGAGAATTGAAAGACTCAAGAAAGAAAGAGATGAAGAGAGAGAGAGACAGAGAGAGAGAGAGAGAGAGAGAGAGGGTTGAACTCTGCAGGTGTGTGTTTTGCTGCCGATTATCTGATGGTGGACTCTTTGACCAGACACAGAGAAAGAAACAGCAGGTGGTAAATGAACAGAGTATCCTCCTGACTTTAACTCAGAAAACAGACAACATCGCTTATGGCTGCAAATATAACGTTGTCCTTTTATGGAAATAAACATTCTAAAATCTATAATTCGTTCAATTTGAAACAAATTACGATTTGTTTGTGCTCTCTCCAATGTCTGTGTACTAACACAACAGCAGAAAAAGAACATTTACATATTGTTTGTATAGCTTGCGTCTGTAAATACCAGTGTGAAAAAGGCTTAGTTTAATGGTCCACACAGACTGGATTACCCAACCCAGTTACATTCTTACATTCGTAAATTAAAACTGCCTCAAAATAAAGCATCTTCTCCTCCCATGAAGATGTACTCACGACTGAGAACAGTCAATGCTCACACACCCGTGAGTTCTGTTCCTAAACACACCGCACGAAACAAGTCTGGAAAAAAAAAAGCAATATATGTAAGAAATGTATAGTTGTCTAAAGACAGAGAGACATACAGAGATAGAGATAGGGAGAGAGACAGACAGATGGAGAGAGAGGGGGGGGGGTCAATACTACAGTTAGAGACTGATTTTTAAAAATTGAGTTGCTGGTTTCTCCTGTGTGTCACATGACCATCCCTGTCTACTTCTGTCAAAGACACTCAATCATCTTCACACGCCCTACATTTAAAAGCACAAGTTTAGAGCCATGCAAGAGTTTCTGCACCCGCAGGCCATGGTCACAGACATCAGAGACAAAGCACGTCGCCATGGTATCACACAGATCATATGACTCAACTCGTGCTCCATCTTTATCAGTTTGATTGATTTTTTTTTTTTCCCCCCAAATCA
>NC_044501.1:47585584-47600584 GCF_902362185.1 Chanos chanos | reverse complement strand
GCAATAAAATGCTGGATATATGGTGTTTGAGAGATTACACTATTAAAATATTTTATGGCTTTTTTTTTTTTCTGCCCGGATCCGACGTGCATATGGATGTATGAGACGCCCCTGAGTGAAGATTATGGAGTGAGACAGAGTATGAAGGCCCTGCTGTTTCCACATAAACATGACAAAGTTACTGAAAAAAACATTATTCTATAGTTTCCCATAAAAAAGCACTCTGCTAAAAGCTGCATCAAACACACAAATGCTTATATATTTTTCACATATTCCTGTTATTTACTTATTTACTTATTTATTTATTTTATTAAAGAATGAACCTATAGTGTTAAATCATGTTTACTGCATGGAAACTAATTGGACTGAGACTTTAGTACACTGCACAAATACACACTACACTGCCTACTACAAAAAAGAAACACTACACTACCTACTACACAAAGAAACACTACACTACCTACTACACAAATAAACACTACACTGCCTACTACACAAATAAACACTACACTGCCTACTACAAAAAAGAAACACTACACTACCTACTACACAAATAAACACTACACTGCCTACTACACAAATAAACACTACACTGCCTACTACACAAATAAACACTACACTGCCTACTACAAAAAAGAAACACTACACTACCTACTACACAAATAAACACTACACTGCCTACTACACAAATAAACACTACACTGCCTACTACACAAATAAATACTACACTGCCTACTACACAAATAAACACTACACTGCCTACTACACAAATAAATACTACACTACCTACTACACAAAGAAACACTACACTACCTACTACACAAATAAACACTACACTGCCTACTACACAAATAAACACTACACTACCTACTACACAAATACACACTACACTGCCTACTACACAAATAAACACTACACTGCCTACTACACAAATAAACACTACACTACCTACTACACAAATAAACACTACACTGCCCACTACACAAAGAAACACTACACTACCTACTACACAAATAAACACTACACTGCCCACTACACAAAGAAACACTACACTACCTACTACACAAATAAACACTACACTACCTACTACACAAATACACACTACACTGCCCACTACACAAATAAACACTACACTACGTACTACACAAATAAACACTACACTGCCTACTACACAAATAAACACTACACTGCCCACTACACAAAGAAACACTACACTGCCTACTACACAAATAAACACTACACTACCTACTACACAAAGAAACACTACACTGCCCACTACACAAAGAAACACTACACTACCTACTACACAAATAAACACTACACTACCTACTACACAAATACACACTACACTGCCCACTACACAAATAAACACTACACTACGTACTACACAAATAAACACTACACTACCTACTACACAAATAAACGCTACACTGCCTACTACACAAATAAACACTACACTACCTACTACACAAATAAACACTATACTGCCTACTACACAAATAAACACTACATTGCAGACTCCTCAAACACTACACTGCCTACTGCTGAAATGAGCATATGCGTCATAGATTATACATCTTTAAACTCCTAAACATGTGCTACTAAAATGTAATAACAGTAATACAGCTATTACATCACATTACACATGACATTTGTGAAAAACAGAAAGGAGTTTTCCACCATCACATACAAGATGCCAGCAACTCTAAGAGTGTGGAGTAAAGATAAGATAAGCTCTGTGCAGGTAGGCAGTTGTGTGTTAAGATTCATCTGGGTGGAGTCCTATTTCCAGTATTCTGAGATTCATCTGGATGGAGTTCTATTTTCTGAGATTCATATTTGAATTTTGGCCTTTGTATTAAAATCCCATCAGTTCCTCAAGGCCTGAAATGTAATCTTAATGCAGAAAATAAACACCAATACAAGCTCCCCCCCCCCTCCTCCTGCTCTTCCTTACCCCCTCCCCAATCTGAAAGCCTGCTCTGGCCAGAGGAATGGTCTTGGAAACAATCAATAGCAGTCGTGGGGTATAAAATAACCTTTTGATGACCACATCATTTGATGAAACTCAAGCCTCTCCAATGGTTCCTCAGACTCCTATTGATCCGTGTCCTCTCTCTCCCCATACCAGAGACATTTTCTTGGAGCTGAAAGATAAGAGTGTCAGCCCCAGGCTTTGACTTAGCATCATCGCACAGAGGTCCCTGTGAGCAAGGAACAGATACCCACAGATTAAAGACTCAGGAAGGTTCTCACCATGTCCTTCAATCTGCCTTTGATTTCACACAAAGTTACCTTTCAGAGATGGAGGAAGAGACAGACAGACAGACAAAGGGAGACAGAGAGAAAATGGGGGAGATAGAGAGAGACAGACACAGAGAGAGGGAGAGAGAGAGAGAGGGAAAGAAAACGGGGGAGGGAGAGAGGGAGGGGTCAGATGGGGGAGATCGAGAGCCATCCCGCTGTGTTTAGTCGGGCGAATTGCGATTGTTCTGCGACGTTGAGTCATTTTACTGTCAGATTACATTGCCCACAAACAATATTCAGTCAAAAGCAGATGGGAAAGAAAATGTAATGCTTGACTGGCACAAATTGATCTCAAACAGAGAAAACAGTGCAAAGTTTATTTGACAAAGGTGGTTGTTTACGATGATAGAATATGGCTGAGGAAACATCTCTCCATCTACAGCAGCTGCGCAAAAGAAAAAAAAAAAATTCAGCGAGTTTGGCACAGAAAGTGTAAACTGAATATGCTTGTAAATTTTGGCTGTTAAATAAATTCTAAAGTCAGAAGTTTTCTTTTCATTTTTTGGTTTATTCCAACAACGTTAAAATGAAAACAAAACTTTTAGCTTTCTCCATTTTATCAACCCCATTTAGCTTGAGAGAACCAGGAGGATCATGAGAGTTTGATTGGATGTCCGAGGCCTGATGCTTTGTGTCAGGGTAAAACTCCATCAGTCTTGTGTGACACCGAACAGCCAATATTTCTTCCTCCTGTAAAACTGAATCATTAGCCTTTAGTGGACAAACCAGGTGCACGTGATACCCTCACACTTTTCTGTGGTTCTGATCCGAGTTCAGCGTCTGCGTTGGTGTCGAGCAGCTCTCCGTTCCTCAGTCCATGGCGTTACTTAGTATTCCTGTGGAAGACAAAATGCCCAGGCTCCGTCTTTGGCTTGACGCTCTGATCAAATTCTCCTCGAATTTAGCAGTTAGCTCCTGCATTCAAATGCTATAATCGGCCACCTCCCCCCTCTCCCCCCCCCCCCCCTCCCCCCCCCCCCCAACGCTCCATATATTTAATGAAATATGTTGATAAGTCTGCGGTTCCGCTTGAGTAAGCAGCGCGTCTGCAGAGTCAGCTTTCTGGGCCCGGGACTTGGCCCAGAACAAATGAGATTTGTGTCCCAGGGAAGGCAGCATTTACTTTGGCCACTCCAGTCTTATTACAGCACTCATGTCCAGGCATAATCCACTGAGGGCCCTGAGCTCCAGCCGGCCCGGTCCGGTCTGGCCCCCCGGAAAACAGGGCAGAGGGAGGGTAGGGCTGGGCGGGTGGAGATGGGAACAGAGACAGACCAGACTCTTTAAATGTCTCTATAAATGCATCTTTAGTATTGGAGTCCCGTCACTGTCTCAACACAAACACAATCTTTGCACGACTTTGGAGGCTGTGGATAGGGGGGTGGGGGCTGGGGGGTCGAGGGGGAGACGTGAGGCGAGATTAAAGGACTTCTGAAAGTGCCTGGGACTTTGCTGGAGGTCACGCAGAAGTGCGTTTGAAAAGGACACTGCGTCGTGATTTTTTTTTTAGATCTAAGACAATAATCAGAGCAAAGAGAAATTTAAACCCAATAAAATTACCTCTGTAAAACCAAAATGCAACCCAGGAAAGAATCACTGTGTTCCAGACATAAATTCAGGAAAAACAACACTCTCCCATAAGGACTACAATACTCTCCCATAAGGACTACAATACTCTCCCATAAGGACTACAATACTCTCCCATAAAGACTACAACACTCTCCCACAAAGACTACAATACCCTCCCATAAGGACTACAATACTCTCCCGCAAAGACTACAATACTCTCCCATAAGGACTACAATACTCTCCCATAAAGACTACAATACTCTCCCATAAGGACTACAATAGTCTCCCATAAGGACTACAATACTCTCCCATAAGGACTACAATACTCTCCCATAAAGACTACAATACTCTTCCACAAAGACTACAATACTCCTATAAGGACTACAATACTCTCCCATGAGGACTGTTTTATGAGATGTTTTTTCAACAGTTAATTTTCACTTTGTTGTGAGACTACAACTATAGAACGTGTTGCACAGTTAAACATTTGAACCTCAAACAGGGACAGAGAGAGAGAGAGAGAAAGAGAGACAGAGGCGGAGAGAGAGAGAGAAAGAGGGGGAGAGAGAGACTCTTACCAGTTGGCCCAGGCAGTGGCCACATCCCTGATTACTCCTGCAGAAGTGCATAAAATGAAAGAGTAAAACAGATGCCCGGTTGCCCTTCAGTTCACTCAGTGCAGAATGACCTGGAAAGAGGATGAAACCCTCTGAGAAGATCTGAGGTTCACAGCTGATTGTAACTTCTGTTTTCTGAGTCTCTCCTCTCTCCCTTTGTTTGGGTCCTCGGGTAAACAACAGAAAAGGCAAAGAAGTAGACTACGATCTAACTGTGATTGATTAAATTGATTATGAATAACCATATTATTCACTGTACCCTCCAAATGAAGAATGAAGAACAGGTCCAATCACTGCAGGGTCCTCTACTCAAACTAACCCAGTGCCAGTCAGAGAAGGAGGGGTTGTCCCATCCGAGTCCTGGTCCCTCTTAGGGTTTCAGCCAGAGTGAGCTTTTCATTTCCACTATTGCCTTGGGTTTCCTCACTGGAAGTCTTCGGCAGAGTCTCCTGTAAGGCTGCTGTCACCCTGTCCGTAACAGCGACCGCGTCTGTTCTTGGTGTGCATGCTGCAGTTCTGGACCTAATCTGTTTGTTTGTTCAAAAATTGATTTAATCTTTGTATACAGGTGAGCTTTCATGCACAGTTATATTACAGTCATTAATAATACAGGGAATGATATAGAATGTATAGGGCCTGTCATAAGCATCGCTGAAAACCGTTTTAATGGACCAGATTTTTTTTACAGCATTGGCTGGGTTTGGAATTGTCCTTATGCATGATCTGAGTGTGTCATAACAGAACTGGCTCCAGTCATTCACCTTCTCACTGTGGTCCTAACTGTGTGTGTGTGTGTGTGTGTGCGTGTGTGAGTGTGTGTTTGCGTGTGTGTGTGCGTGTGTGTGTGTGCGTGTGTGTGTGTGTGCGTGCATGTGTGCCTGTGTGAAGACATTTGTAATGATACTTTTAACTGGGCAAGTTTTAACTGGAAGAACTTTGTAAATGTATTCACTTACATTCACTACAAAGTGAAAAGAAAAAAGTTTAACTGTGTCTGGAGTTTTTGTCATATATACAGAGATAAGGTGGAACGTGTTGTTTTCCCTCAGACGATAATTAATCATACAGATGTAGAGAGGAGTGTATTTCAAATATCCTCTGATGTTTTATAAACTATTCAATTAACTGGGCACTATTTTTATACACACGTTCTGAACACGATATCCTGTTGGGTGACTTTCTCAGCTTGCAAGCATAAACTCACCGATCTGCCCACATATCGACGACAAATTCACCACGCTCCTCCAGTACCTGCCCACCAGTTCACAGAATTTCATAATCATATTCCCTTTTTAACTTCTGCTCTTCCTCTTCCCTCTCTCTCTCTCTCTGTCACCATGGGGCCCAGGAACCCAGGAAAAGAAAAAGACAATTAAGCTAATGCAATGCAGGGGTCATGAGGCTGTAGAGTGGAGCAATTGAGTGTGTGAAGGAGGGGGTAGAGAGAGAGAGAAAGAGAGAGGGAGAGAGAGAGGGAGAGAGAAAGAGAGAGAGAGGGAGAAAGAGAGAGAGAGAGAGAGAGAGAGAGAGAGAGGGAGAGAGAAAGAGAGAGAGGGAGAGAGAAAGAGAGAGGGAGAAAGAGAGAGAGAGAGAGAGAGAGAGAGAGAGAGAGAGAGAGAGAGAGAGAGAAAGAGGGAACGTGAAGCAGGATTGGTCTCAGATTTATGGGGCTTTTAGCTGTGTTATATGTGATACAATTAGCAGGAGGTGCCAAGGACATGGTCAGACCCAGCCATCTGTTACTCTCTGGACTGTCCTTTAAAAGGAGTCTGCATGTGTGTGTGTGTGTGTGTGTGTGTGTGTGTGTGTGTGTGAGGTCTTCTCTAGCCCAAGGCTTAACTTGTTCAGTCTGGCACATCTCCATACAGCAGGGCCTTCTCATGCTGTTTCTCTTCTATAGGGTAACACTAAAAATACCACAAGTCATATCCAGCCCACCCTCCACAGAGTCACGTATCACCGCTCTGTATCATATACACAGAGCCATGTCTCACTGCTCTATATCATATACACAGAGCTATGTCTCACTGCTCTGTATCATATACACAGAGCCATGTCTCACTGCTCTATATCATATACACAGAGCTATGTCTCACTGCTCTGTATCATATACACAGAGCCATGTCTCACTGCTCTGTATCATATACACAGAGCCATGTCTCACTGCTCTGTATCATATACACAGAGCCATGTCTCACTGCTCTATATCATATACACAGTCATGTCTCACTGCTCTATATCATATACACAGAGCCATGTCTCACTGCTCTGTATCATATACACAGAGCCATGTCTCACTACTCTATATCATATACACAGAGCCATGTCTCACTGCTCTGTATCATATACACAGAGCCATGTCTCACTGCTCTGTATCATATACACAGTCATGTCTCACTGCTCTATATCATATACACAGTCATGTCTCACTGCTCTATATCATATACACAGAGCCATGTCTCACTGCTCTGTATCATATACACAGAGCCATGTCTCACTGCTCTGTATCATATACACAGAGCCATGTCTCACTGCTCTGTATCATATACACAGTCATGTCTCACTGCTCTGTATCATATACACAGTCATGTCTCACTGCTCTATATCATATACACAGAGCCATGTCTCACTGCTCTGTATCATATACACAGAGCCATGTCTCACTGCTCTGTATCATATACACAGAGCTATGTCTCACTGCTCTGTATCATATACACAGTCATGTCTCACTGCTCTGTATCATATACACAGTCATGTCTCACTGCTCTGTATCATATACACAGAGCCATGTCTCACTGCTCTATATCATATACACAGAGCCATGTCTCACTGCTCTATATCATATACACAGTCACGTATCACCGCTCTGTATCATATACACAGTCATGTCTCACTGCTCTGTATCATATACACAGAGCCATGTCTCACTGCTCTGTATCATGTACACAGTCATGTCTCACCGCTCTGTATCATATACACAGAGCCATGTCTCACTGCTCTGTATCATATACACAGAGCCATGTCTCACTGCTCTATATCATATACACAGTCATGTCTCACTGCTCTGTATCATATACACAGAGCCATGTCTCACTGCTCTGTATCATATACGCAGCCATGTCTCACTGCTCTGTATCATATACACAGAGCCACGTCTCACTGCTCTAAATCATATACACAGAGTCATGTCTCACTGCTCTATATCATATACACAGTCATGTCTCACTGCTCTGTATCATATACACAGTCATGTCTCACTGCTCTGTATCATATACACAGAGTCATGTCTCACTGCTCTAAATCATATACACAGAGTCATGTCTCACTGCTCTAAATCATATACACAGAGTCATGTCTCACTGCTCTATGTCATAAACATAGAGTCATGTCTCACTGCTCTTTATCATATACACAGAGTCATGTCTTAATACATAAACATTGTCATACCTTTCAAAGTATTAGATACTAATACATGGCGTGTAGTGTTAAATAAATCGAATGTCTTTGCTCAAGTTCATGCCCGACAGACACGTGACGGATGACACTGGTGAATAATCATTATGGGGCTGTTTCTCTCTGTCTCAGGTTACATTTCAAACGGAAATTCCCAGCATGCTTTGCAACGTTTTGCTGTTCATATCCCAGAGCACCCCGGGCCAGGACTGCAGAGGGCAGTAATGGTATGCCCAATGTCTCCCGTGGCAACAGAGAAACACGGTGGGGAAGAGAGATTAACCCTTTACCCTTACACCCTGTCTGCAGTCCCTCCCCCCTCCAGCACTGGAGTCAGGGACAGCAGGAACCTGTTCTCCGCACTGAACGGGCCACGCCCGTGACAGCAAAACAAAGAGAGTGGAAGGGAAGGAGAGCGCGTCGCGACTCTGGATGTTTAGCCATCGCCGCGGGATTCTCTGGGATGAAAGAGTCACTCTTCATTTTGATACAGCACAGTAAAAAAAATGTCATCATTTATAAACGCTGTTTTCAGTTTAGTTTAAACACAGTTTATGTTGTGTAAGCAATAACAAGAGGACTTTGTTTAGCATAAATGACCATAAATGCCAGTTAACTGTTAATTAGAAATACATTATCACATATAAGGTGAATATTTTGAGCAGAAAGTGCCTATGAATGGCTTTAAATGTTGGTGACATGTTAAAATGCAGGATTTGGACAACGTGACTTTGCAGTTAGAAATGACATGTGACCTGTTCATGTTGAGTAGTTAAAGAAAAGTGTAGTGAAAGAAACACATCACTCACCAATGTTTACAGGAAGAGCTGAAGAGCTGAAGAAGAGCTGGAGAAGAGCTGAAAAGCTTCATTTCCTGAAACTGACTCTCAGTGCAGGTGAAGTCCCACTGAGAGAAGCCCAAGCCATTGCATCTGCTCTGCATGGGAAAGGAATTTCATCTAAATTTAGATGGATCATGTCTGGCATGGGAAAAGGGAGCATTTACAATTGAAATGGAGAGCCTCGCGTGAACGGCTGCTTGGCACCGCTTTCTGACTGGGCTTGTACTTTGCCACTCACTCCTGTACACATGTGCAGGTGGCGGGGGGTGGGCGCGTTCACATTTTGATGGTTGGGGGCTGAAAGAGGAAGTGTAGTTCCAGCTACATCACCCATTTTGGAAACATAGACGGGGGGGGGGGGGGGTTTCTGGGAAGACGCACTGACGGGAGGCAAGAGAGAGACAGGTTCTCGACTTTTCTGTCTCGTGACTGGAGCAGCCGTGCCCCTAATCTGACAGAATATGTGTGAGGGAAAAGACAAGCCACGACACACTCAAAAAGATGCAAATCGTCACCCCGTCGCCTCTCACTGCTATGTGGGTAGTAGACGAGGATCTCCTGATTCCCAGAGTGCATCGGTGTAGACGTGCGACCCGATTTTGGGAGGTGGTAGGATCTTTGATTGACAGGTTCTTGAGAGTGACTTGGCATTGGTGTGAAATGTGACAAACAAAAGTTTGATTCTCAAAGTGAGCAACGTGTAACGCACGTCGACAAACAAAAATATCCCTGTATTTTAAATAAATAAAATATCCCTGCTCATTGAGTGTCGTTAAATTTACACACGTGTGACAGAAAAGTTCTTTCTATTCCACGAGGTTTTGACAGCACCAACCATTAGTATCTCAACAAGTAATCAAAATAGAAAATTCAGGAGTCAGGAATCACGATCGTGCACGATGCCAAACAACACATTCAAACTTGTCTTAAAACATATCTCTTATTACAAACTACAGTCGTTCCACTGTCATAAAATAAACCCACGACTCTTTTTTTTAATTAACGGACAGACCTAAATGCAATTACAGTATGTTATCTGATAACGTTATTTGAAGATGAAAACAGATGAAAGTCTTATTTTCCTGTTGTAATTACAATGCGATGTGAACAAACGTGAGGATCACTGATTTGAGACAGCTTGAGGTTTGTAAATATTTGGGGATCATTTGTAGAAGGGGACATAGGAACGAGGAGAGCTGATTCTCTGGCGGGGTAGGGAATACGCAGAGATGATTTGCCATCTGTCTCTCTCCGAACACCTCCCTCCATTTGCATTGCAGATGGCGGAATCTGCAGTATGAGCATGTTTTGGAGACATTAAATCAACGGACTTCCGAAAAAAGACAAAGTCATAGAACACGTTTCATGTTCATCTGTCTTTTTTTTTTTTTCTTTCCTTCGCCCTCGTCTTTCGTAACTCGGAAGACGTGCTGAAACTCACCTTTTTAACGTTTGCCGTGAGGTCGAATGTATGATGTTGTAAATCCGCAGCCCACCAGGCATGGACTGATAAATCCTTTAAATCAACATGCAGTGATCGAACGGATAGTCGCGCCGTCATGTTGCGCTGGATTTTCCATAACGTTTCAAACTGTAAATAATTGAAACGACCTTGGCAGGTATTATACACGGCCATTGACTGAATCTCAATAAAGAGGAGATGTGAAGTGTTGGGCCAGGCCACACTATAGGGCTTACCCTCGAATCTCACTCAATGTTAAATCGTTCTCTTTTTTTTCTCTCTCTCTCATACAGAATCTTTAACATTGCTTTAATTATGTGTTTCTCTTTTATTCTTTCCAACATGCAAACACGTATTTGCCCAACTTCGTGTTTACACCATCATAAAGTGAAAATTACGCTAATGTGTTATTACAGATTTATTACATATATATGACATGTTTATATACATGTACTTGGCTCTACTGGGTTCATTAATGACAATGCAGCAGTGGTTCATACTGAGATAAGACAGTTCACACATTTGACCTCACGTTTGGGATAATATCCCAAATTATGACAGTTCGACTGAAAGAGGAAGGTTTTGAAAAAGTTCAAGTTAGGTTTTAATCAACATTTTCGTGGCCAATTGGTCCTCACCATCAAACCAAGAGAGGATCACACTAAAAATGTGATCCAATGCCAATCGATGTGCCACCCTGTGAAAGTCACTGTTAATGGGGTACCATTGAGTAAAAGTCAGTGTTGCAGTAAAGGTTACCTGATTATACCCAATAAAACTTAATGTGCGTGAGGCTAAGATGAGAGAGAAAGAGCCTCATTATGGCGAAATGACTACAATGGCCATCAAAGAACTGTTACGCCCACTAAAGCCTAACTCTCTCTTTTAATGCAATGTCAAAATTCAGGCCAGACACACAAGCACACACTTGAAAAACCAGTAATGAAGAGGAGTACATGATGTGTGTACAACAGCCTAAACTCCAGCGAGCTCATGAAAAGAGAAGTCCAGTGTGGCAGCTGCCTGCCTGTCTGATGAGCAGAGAGATGAACCTCACTCTGTAATCAGTCACTTATTTCCCCTCTTATCAGCCATGCCCCCCCCCCCACCCCCAAGCAGAAACATGTTGAATAATGTGTAGCTGTGCTATGATCTGAGGTAAGCAATGGTAACCACAGACGCCCAGAAGATCGTCATAATCACTGTTCCCACACTAATTACCCAGAGCTGCGATTTGTTTATGTTCACACAGACACAATGACAGGACTGCAGTGGCCTGCTGGACGCGTCACACAGGCGTGTGGGGGCTGATTAACGTGAAGTCTGTCACACACAGTCCTCGCCGCTCCAAACAGAGCCCCACCTCACGTTCTGCAGAAAGCATAATTACACACTCATACATGCATGTAGCTTTATTATGGGTCCACATGTCTGGTGTTACTGAAGTTAGATCAATTAGATCCCCTCTGTTTGATGTTCAGTCTGTAAAACAAACTAACAGCCATACACAACCCACTGACAGACCAATCAGAACATACGCAACCCACTGACAGACTAATCAGAACATACACAACCCACTGACAGACCAATCAGAACATACACAACCCACTGACAGACCAATCAGAACATACACAACCCACTGACAGATAGATCAGAACATACACAACCCACAGACAGATAGATCAGAACATACACAACCCACTGACAGACCTATCAGAACATACACAACCCACTGACAGACCTATCAGAACATACACAACCCACTGACAGACCAATCAGAACATACACAACCCAGTGACAGATAGATCAGAACATACGCAACCCACTGACAGATAGATCAGAACATACACAACCCACTGACAGACCGATCAGAACATACACAACCCACAGACAGATAGATCAGAACATACACAACCCACTGACAGACCTATCAGAACATACACAACCCACTGACAGACCAATCAAAACATACACAACCCAGTGACAGACCAATCAGAACATACACAACCCACTGACAGACCAATCAGAACAGCTCTTTGTGCATTCATTTTACTGGCTCCAATCCAAACAGTTGTTTGTTCAAATCCTAATGTTTGTGTTAATGTTTGTATCAATTTACCATAATTACATAAAGGAGAAATTATATACAGATGCTCCTTGACTTACACTGGGGTTATGTCCCGATAGACCCATCGTAAGTTGGAAATATCGTCAGTCAAAAATGCATTTGATACATTTAACCTACCGAACATCACGGCTTAGCCTAGCCTACCTTAAACGTGTTCAGAATACTTACATTAGCCTACAGCTGGGCAAGATCAACTGACACGCAGCCTACTTTATAATGAAGTGTTGAGTATCTCATGTAATTTAGTGAATACTGCATTGAAAGTGAATGTTTGTATGGGTGCTCAACATTAACATACACGTATGGGTGTTTTGTAGACATGATGGGATGCACAACACAATAACACTGGCAACACAGTACACTGAGTATCGGTATCGGTTGTTTGCCCTCGTGATCCCATGGCTGACTGGGAGCTGTGGCGTCATGAGAGAGTATCGTACCGCATATTGCCAGCCCGGGAAAAGATCAAAATTCCAAATTCAAATTTTCACTGAATGCATTATCGCTTTTGCGCCATCATAAAGTCGAAAAATTGTAAGTCGAACCATCGTAAGTCGGAGACTGTCTGTATGTCCACTGTCACCGCGCTACAAGTTTTATTTAAAAAGGGCCTCCTTTTTTCGAGAAGGTTTCCAAGCTGTAAAAGTTTTCTTTCAAAGACAGTGCGGCTGCAGTGACCTCTGAAACACAAGCTTGTGTGGTGTCTGGCCAACAGTTCACTCTATATCACATTTAAAGGCAGCAGGACCTTGAGAACAGCTCAGCTTTAACGCAATTACCTGCCAATAAAACGCACTGCAATCCTCATCCTCTTGCAACTCCAACATCTGCAAGATCACGCTGCCCCTCTCACATCTACTGAAGTCATTACTGAGCAGGGCTGTGTGCTTTGGTGCAGCATGAAAGGGGGGAAAATGCATGAACTTTTTTACAGAACGATATTTCCATCAAGTCTACATGAGGATAATGGAGAATTAAATGTGTATCTCCAGGGACAGTGAGATAAAACACTGAACAGCATTGCATCCTTAGGAAGGGCGTTGTTTTCCCCATGGTTTACTGTCAGTTTCATCAGTAACAACTGAATCACCTGGGGTTTTGGGGAGTATTTTCATGCCCACCATGAGGATTAAATCAGGGGGTGCCGCCCTGTTTTGTTTGTTGTGGGCATGTAAAGCCCTTTGAGACTGTAAACAGTGATGTTGGGCTCTAAAGAAACTTGAAACTTGAATCCCTTTGACAATGCTGTCTGCCACATACCAGCTGTGATGTCATAATGCCCTATCAGAGTGTTGTGATCTGATTGGTCAGGATGTTCACTTATACCACGGCACAGAAGGCATCACCGCACTGTGACATCACTCTGTAGTCTTGGCACAATGACTCACAGAATGTCTTCACATGTGGCCAATAAAAACTAAAAAAATGCTAGCCAGAACAAACAAACAAACAAAGAGCTAGTATTCTTCCTGTGAACTCTTAACACTACATTAATGCACTTCATTAGCCCATTTACAAATTACAAAAGATATAGCTGAAGGTAAAATGTGAAATTGTCTTACGTGGCTGTTGACTGATTACACCGTGGGATTTAAATGTAAGCTGACTGTGGTCTTGAAGCAAACGTTTATGAAACACGAAGCCTAATTGTCATTTGAAATGAACTCTTGTGTTTTTAATGACCCCGTATAGCAGATATGCCTTTAGTAGTCGATGGAGGGACTAATCAGCCACGTACTTAGAATCACATTAACCTTCAAAGAGACTTGCGGGTGGGATCCAGTTAGAACCCCTCTTCCCTGTGAGGACATGCGTAAGGCATCATTAAATATTGAAGCTCTCCATCCTGAGGTGTGTAGCACCACACTGGCTCTGTGGAAGAGCTGCAAGACTCCAGAGTTAAGCAACCCTGACTCAACATTCAGTCACAGGCTATGACGTCATACCGGCTTTTATATGGATTAGTGCATCTTTTCACTTTCTGATAGTAACCAAACTTCTATCCAGTGTGTGTGTGTGTGTGTGTGTGTGTGTGTGTGTGTGTTTAGAGGGTAGAGAGTCTAAACGTTTAGTCTCTAATGATGGTTGAACATTGAACCTTAGTCACTCTGAAACTTAGGTACTTTGAAAGTCTTAAGGCTAATTAAAACTTTAGATTTGGGTAAATCCTTTGAGTTACCAGTTAATTATTGTTCACTAAATGTGTGAGAAAGTTGAACATCTGCTGAATTTTGTTGATTTTTGTATTGAAGTAAAAATGTATTTTTCCCATCACTAGAATTACTCAAGACTCAGAGTCTAAGAGCTTCCTGCCTTCACTCAAAGTACATATCAGCTTAAGTACATAATTCTATATAAACAGCTTTTAACAGTCAGTCACAGAAACACATAAAGTCCACAGAAAGCTGAGGGTTGTCCATGTGTCCTCATTCTCGTCATAAAAGTCCTTTATGGAGACATTTCCTCTGAACACACAGTGTGTCTGCGAGGCCTGTGCAAAGCTAGATCATTTCTGTAATGATCCGCATTAAGCCCATTATTGGAAACGATAAAAGTCAGCAATGAATGAACTCAATCTAGTTAATATTGATTCCCTTAATGTTAAAAGCACTCAGAAAATAT
>NC_044501.1:47578084-47580584 GCF_902362185.1 Chanos chanos | reverse complement strand
AGAAAGCCATACATACAGAGAGACTTTTGATTTGTTTAGGTTTGTCTCACTGGCTGATTTTTGGATAGTGTCATATGGGAGTTTTATTAGCAAAATCATCAAGGACAATTTCTATGCATTCATTTTTTTTTTTTTCAAAATGAGGTGGGATCAGTTACCATTGCCTAGGTGACCGCTTGGAATGCCTGGCGGAATGTTTGCTGTCTCCGCATCGCCATGGTGACCAGGTCGCAGTCACAATGGCCTTTCGGGGGAGGGAGCTGCGCTGGCACAATTAGCACTGCCGCCCTCCGCCCACACGGTTTCCTGTTTAAATGAACGAGCGTTTTCTGCCAGACATTCTGTGCAGGCTAAAAGAGTTGGCTTCCTTTTAACCATCAGCATGGCATGGCCTCTGGACAGTCCAGAACCACAGAATCAACGCAGAACTCTCAGATATCACCTGCTCACTCACTTACTTATAAACAAGCCCAGCTACTCCTCAGATTTAAATTTCATATACCAAAATCTTTTTTTTTTCCGTATAAAGTTACAACTTTGATATTCAAGTGTAATGCTTCTCATTAGACAACACATGCACACACTGTAAGTGTCGTTTTGAATCAGTCACACGGAAGAGACTGGTCAGACTGGTCAGACTGAAGAGACTGGTCAGACTGGGGAGACTGGTCAAACTGGGGAGACTGGTCAGACTGGGGAGTGGTCAGACTGGGGAGGCTGGTCAGACTGGGGAGACTGGTCAGACTGGGGAGGCTGGTCAGACTGGGGAGACTGGTCAGACTGGGGAGACTGGTCAGACTGGGGAGACTGGTCAGACTGAAGAGACTGGTCAGACTGGGGAGACTGGTCAGACTGGGGAGACTGGTCAGACTGAAGAGACTGGTCAAACTGGGTAGACTGGTCAGACTGGGGAGACTGGTCAGACTGAAGAGACTGGTCAGACTGAAGAGACTGGTCAAACTGGGTAGACTGGTCAGACTGGGGAGACTGGTCAGACTGAAGAGACTGGTCAGACTGGGGAGACTGGTCAGACTGGGGAGGCTGGTCAGACTGGGGAGGCTGGTCAGACTGAAGAGACTGGTCAAACTGGGGAGACTGGTCAGACTGAAGAGACTGGTCAGACTGGGGAGGCTGGTCAGACTGGGGAGACTGGTCAGACTGGGGAGGCTGGTCAGACTGGGGAGACTGGTCAGACTGGGTAGACTGGTCAGACTGGGGAGGCTGGTCAGACTGGGGAGACTGGTCAGACTGGGAATACTGGTCAGACTGGGGAGACTGGTCAAACTGGGGAGACTGTAAATAAGAATGTTCTGCTGTCAGAAGCTGCAATTCTCATCTCAGAACTAAACCAAAATAAAGCAGGCATCTTCCACACAATGTCAGCCCCTGAGAGAGAGAGAGAGAGAGAGAGAGAGAGAAGGTGAGTAAGAGAGAAGAGATAGAAGATGAGTGAGAGAGAGAGACAGAGAGAGGGGGGGGAGACAGAGAGAGGAAGACTGAGGGGGGAGACAGAGAGAGGAAGACTGAGGGGGGGGACAGAGAGAGGAAGACTGAGGGGGGAGACAGAGAGAGACAGGACTCCACACGGGGGCTGAGATCCCACAGCCTGGGGTGGTCTGAAATTCAGAGTGAAAGAATCTGAGTTTGGAGCGTCGTACTGGGACAGCTTGGATATTGCCTTTTTTCCCAGTTGGGAAGACTGAGAAAATTTATTCTTCATTTTCCCAGTCGTGCTGGGGGGCAAAGGACCAGCTCCCGCGGGTGACTCCACCCACAGGCTGTGACAAGGTTAAACTATTGGCTAGAATCCCAGAAGAAGCTCCTCTTCCACCAATCAGCAGGCTGCTTCCTGAAAATCAGCTCAAACGGTTATCAGACAGGGACAACGTCATATGAGCAGCCAAATCAGAAACAACTACAGACCGCTGAAGGCACAAAACTACAGACAAAACTACAGACAGCTGAGGGCACAAAACTACACACAAAACTACAGACAGCTGAGGGCACAAAACTACACACAAAACTACAGACAGCTGAGGGCACAAAACTACAGACAGCTGAGGGCACAAAACTACACACAAAACTACAGACAGCTGAGGGCACAAAACTACAGACAAAACTACAGACAGCTGAGGGCACAAAACTACAGACAAAACTACAGACCGCTGAAGGCACAAAACTACACACAAAACTACAGACAGCTGAAGGCACAAAACTACACACAAAACTACAGACAGCTGAGGGCACAAAACTACAGACAAAACTACAGACAGCTGAGGGCAGCCTTTGCCTGCTCCTCCCTGCCAGCAGTTATCGCCTCAACCAAAGCTATTCCAGTTAATAAAGACTACAACCCTCAGTTCAGTCTTTCAAAGGAACTGCACCGAAATTCCCTTTGTTACTAAAACCATCCGCTCTGAGGCTTTCCATGCTATTCCATGACATTTATGGTATTTTTTTGATTTAGGAATTTCATTTATAAGCGAGGGAGTGACCGGAT
>NC_044501.1:47558084-47563084 GCF_902362185.1 Chanos chanos | reverse complement strand
TACAGTTCAAGTCAGTGAATTGAATTTATCCAGTATGTAGCTTTAAAATTACCGTCTCCTGTGTGTGTGTGCGTGTGTGTGTGTGTGTGTGTGTGCGCACGTGTGTGTGTGTGTGTGCGCGCGCGTGTGTGTGTGTGCACGTGTGTGTGTGTGTGTGTGTGCGCGCACGTGTGTGTGTGGGCGCGCGCGCGTGTGTGTGTGTGTGCACGTGTGTGTGTGTGTGCGCGCGCGTGTGTGTGTGTGTGTGTGTGTACACACACACCATCACTCCTCATTCCCAGACAGAAAGACAAAGAGACAGGCTGTCCTTGGGCCGGGTGGAGAGCTCCGTGATTGGTTCTGTGCCTCCAGAGGAATTCCCCTGAGTGTAATCACCAACATTAGCCTCTGACGCCTGCTTGGCTAAGCAGTTTTTAATACACAAATCAATTTTTCAGAGCCTCCCTCTGGCTGGTTCAGGGCAGACTTGTGTGGTGGCCATAAAAAATGTATGGCTTTTTAGGAGGCAGATCGCACTCTGAGCAAACGTGGAACTGGGCCCAGACCTTTTAGACAGACAGAGAGAGAGAGAGAGAGAGAGAGAAAGACAGACAGAGACAGACACACAGAAGGTCCAAGGAACTGTTAGCTATGCCTCTCCTCTAAAAATGTCATTTTGTTTTTCTTTCTTTCTTTTTTTTTTTCCACATTCATGTCACAGTGTTGCTATATTGGCCCAGTCGTCTTCCCAACAATGAACTGATGAGAGATTAAAGACTGTGTCGAACCACACAAAGACGTCCTCACAGACGGAAAAGGCTCTGGAGTGCTTTATCCCGCGATGAGGAGCCCTATAGGCGCAGCCAAGATTCTGCGGATTAAACACACATCCTGGTGGGTGACAGATTGTCACATACGCCGTGTGGGCGACCGGCTAATCTGTTTTTGTCGAATGGTGTTGAGGCTGCAGTGGTTCGCTGTGTTACGCAGGTTAGAACAAAACTCACATTTGCGTTTGGACATGTGGGTATATTATGTTTTTGTGTCTGGGCCGCTGCAGAAGAGATGGTAATGACATGGGTACAGAAAGGAATTATAGCGTCTGTAATTAGCTTTCCTCCTCACAAAATGAACCTATCAAAGCCCAAAGCAAGCGAATTTCACACTTTTCAAATTAGATTTCATGAGGTTGTTTGATGTCACTGTCCTTGAGAGGCCCAAAAAAAAACTCTCTCGCTCTCGCGCTCTCTCTCTCTCTCTCTCTCTCTCTCTCTCTCTCTCTCTCTCTCTCTCACACACACACACACACACACTCTCTCTCTCTCTCTCTCTCCTTTTTTCAGTTTTATCCTCTGCTTTTTTGTATTTTTCGCTCTTTTTTTACTTCATCTGTGTGGTTCTGTTAACTCAGTGGTCTGTTGCAGTAATGAGCTTAGGGCAATATAAATGTTCTCAGTGCAGTACTTGTCCCCTCTTCCAATCACAGGGCTTCCTCTCAACCCTACTGGCCGAGTCTGAACACAACTGCAAGTGCAAAAATGACAGTGAAAAAAAAACCATCTATTAGCGGAGCAGCTCAGCCTTTTTAAGCGAGGAGGCCATTGTATTAGTGTCTAATTAGAGGCGCTTTGGCTGTGTATCGGCTACTCTCCAGCCTAATTTAGAGAATTTACCACTGCTCACACATCCTGGCTAACGAGAATATGCTTTTCTTTTTTTTTTTTGGTGTGTAATTTGTGTAAATTGGAATGTTTTGTGTTAATTTTGTCTGGTACGTTATCCGGCTAAAGCGTCAGACACAACTGTGAGTCTGAAGCCATAACAGGAAGTCTCCTGCCTTTAGACGTGATGATTAAATTCCCACATCTACAGAGAGCCAGTGTTTCTGCTTAGGACCTGTGATTACTGCAGCACACCTGAGTCACACGCTGTCAGAGTCTTCCACAGTGTGACAGGTGCCTGTGATATCCGGAGGAGGCACCTTTAATACATAAACTCAAGCATGACACGGTTACTGCATTTCTTTTAAGAAGGTGTGGTTTGAGTCGCTATATGTCAATATAAATACAGCAGAGGAGGAAAAGAATGACTTTGAGTGTGTGTGTGTGTGTGAGTGTGTGTGTGTCTGTCTGTCTGTCTGTCTGTGTGTGTGTGTGTGTGTCTGTGTGTGAGTGTGTGTGTCTGTCTGTGCACGCGCGCGTGTATGTGTGTGTGTGTGTGTGTGTGTGTGTGTGTGACAGCCTATGAAAGCAGTTAATGGTCATTTAGAGAACAAAGGCAGTCCTGTCTCTATCTCGGGGCCCAGAGCTGTCTCACTGCTGCCCTCAGTGAGACTGTGTCAGTGAGACTGACAGACATGGTGATGTATAAAACGTCCAGAGACTTCATCAATCTTAACGTAAACTGAAGTGCGCTGCGTAACAGAGGTGACGCGTTTGAGCCGTGTGTCAAACACGTGAAGGTCATGCTTTAACTCTGCGCGTGATTGGTCAAACTGCTGATGGATTATTTCTGAGATCTGAAAAAATGAGCCACTCTCTACAGGGGGCCTCTGAGAAATACTGTTCTGTAATATGGCTGATCTTAAACGATGCCTGTTTAAAAAAAAAGTCAACAGAAAATAAAAACAATATAAGTCAAATTTCTCAAATAGATTTCAACTGATCACAGAGGGCAGATCTTGAATGACGCCTGTTAAAATACATAAATACATAGATAAATGAATCATTTATGAAAATACTATATGTCAAAGTGCTGTAATAGATTTTCGTTGATTGAAATAAGATTGTAGAAGGACACATGAAAGGTGCTTTTTGTTTCCTATTTCTGACAAAAGTTTTTCTGTCCCCGTCGCTTGGTTCTGCGGCGCTGTTCTTGGCGTGGGAATACTCCCGCTCTCTCCGTTTCTCATCCGCTTGGTCTGTGGATTTACTCTGACTGATGCGTCGTCGCGATTGTCTCCCTGTTCATCCCCGAACTCCCTTCACCGCCGCGGACCAGATACAACAACTCACTCTATACTCACTGCATTAAGACAGAGCCAAACATATGAAATTATAAACAGCTCTGAAATCAGGAGGGGGACCCTGTTGCCATGGTTACGCTAATTCCAGCTCAGTGGTAAAGATGTTGAAGTGGCAGGTATGGGGGGGGGGGGGTTGAGTGTGTGCGTGTGTGTGTGTGGGGGGGGGGGTTAGATAGTGGAGTCAATTTCCTGTGATGGTCCGGTGGTTGGTCTTATTTTAATATTATTTTCTCTTATTTTATTTATTCTCTTTATGAAGAGAGGCTGACAGAGAAACAATGTGAGTCCAACATGGACTCAGTTTAGATTCAGTAAGAATTTATCTGACTTCAGCTCATCAGAGATTTATTTATGTAGCATGAGGTTCAGCTCCAGAAACTGTAGAAACACACGTTCATATTGTGGAGCGTTGTCAGAATTGATACTTAAGCTTTTAGGAATTACCTGTCTGTTTAGGTATTTTCTGCCAGACAGATCATCAAAGCCAAAGTATCAGAAATTTGTGTTTGTGAGTGCATCCACGCTGTGTCTGAAATGAAAGGTTTCTGTTGGCACAGTTATAATTTGTCAGAAATGAACAGTGTTGTTCTAAAGGGATGAGAGGTGCATGCTGGGAAGTTGTCCCAGTCTCTTTGTGAAGACAGAGATGAACAGTGAGATGAGATCTGACCACGCCTGTGTGTGTTGTGTTTCTCTCTCCTGTTCTGTTTAAATCACTGTGATAAATAAATACGTGCATAAATAATGTTTCGTACATAAATAACGGACAGAGAGATGATGTCAGACCGGTCCTGTGTGTCTTCTGGTCCTCTCATGTCATTAATTCTGGGAGTCAGTACAACAGGCCCCCCGTATCCGCAGGGGGTTGGCTCCAGGACCCCCCCACGCATACCAAAATCCACAGAGGCTCCTTTGAATGAAATGCCATAGTATTTGCATATAACCTACACACATCCTCCTGTATAGTTTAAAGACCTTTTAGAGAGATGCTGAAATAATTTTTATTCCACTGCATCTGCAAGTTGTAAAGGGTGAAAACATGGATCAAGTCTGAGTGAAAACAATTTCAGATCATTTTATGACAACGTGATCAAAGTTTGACGTGAAAGACACAAACAAACCAAGACTCTGCACGCACACAAGAGACCCTTGTGTTTATTCGTGCGTCGTCAAAGTTGTTCGAGAATCAGACAGACAGTAGTTTTCCAGTTGAATGATAACGATTGTTTTCCTCTTACATTTGTCAGGTCAATACTAAAGTATTTATTTTGTTTCTGATGTCAATACAGAAAACTGTACAAATACCAACCTCACGTGGACCTGGGCTGACAGAGCAGACCAGTGCTCACTGTACCATACACTGACTGTCCAGCACAGCAGATACAGACCACTCTGACACAGCAGGTCTGACAGAGGACACGTTTTACCACCTCATGTCTTCTTTACTATTCAGACAAACAAACCAGAATGATCAATGCATGGATATGTAGTGGTTGTAGTGATGCTAGCAGGTGTATTATTAGGAGTGGTAATAGTAGTGGTTCTGTTAGTTGTAGTATTGAGGAGAAAACACCATGACCCTTTCTCCTCTTAATCTCCTAATCCTGCAGTAACGCTGTCTTAATCTTATATAATCACAGTCCTTTACATTCACTGAGATGTTGTACTTCAGAGACACATTTGGAACGAAACGTCCTCCTCAGCAACAAGTCAACTTTAACCAATCACATCTCAGCTTTTCAGTGGAAGTATTCCAGAATGAAGCTCATGGCCATCTGAGCCATTCTGTCCAGGTGTGTACTAAAGCATTCTCCTCCTGTCCAGGTGTGTACTAAAGCATTCTGCTCATGTCCAGGTGTGCACTAAAGCATTCTGCTCCTGTCCAGGTGTGTACTAAAGCATTCTCCTCCTGTCCAGGTGTGTACCAAAGCATTCTGCTCCTGTCCAGGTGTGCACTAAAGCATTCTGCTCCTGTCCAGGTGTGTGACAAAGCATT
>NC_044501.1:47550584-47553084 GCF_902362185.1 Chanos chanos | reverse complement strand
GAGTAGTGATTAGATCTGAAGTCAGAGAAAGAGAAAGAGAAAGAGAGAGAGAGAGAGAGAGAGAGAAAGAGAGAGGAGAGAGAGAAAGAGAAAGAGAGAGGAGAGAGAGAAAGAGAAAGAGAGAGAGAGAGAGAAAGTGAAAGAGAGAGGGAGAGATAAAGAGAAAGAGACAGAGAGAAAGAGAGAGAGAGAGAGAGAAAGAGAGAGAGAGAGAGAGAGAGAGAGAGAGAGAGAGAAAGAAAGAGAGAGAGAGAGAGAGAGAGAGAGAGAGAGAGAGAGAGAGAGAGGGTAAAGTGATATTTGAGAGTGCCATTAAATTGTCAGATGTGATGGATGAAGGTTTTTTCTGCCACATTTCAACTCATTCATTCTTTAAGAGGTGCTCTCCACATATGGCTGTCCTTAGGGAGTGTGTGTGTGTGTGTGTGTGTGTGAGAGAGAGAGAGAGAGAGAGAGAGAGAGAGAGAGACAGAGAAGGAGAGAGACCAGTCACATAATTACTATGCAGATGACAATTCTGTAATTCTGAGTTTGGAACTATGGCAGTGGCCTATGTCTTCATTTTAAAATTCACCATACTTTCCGCAGTGCAATGCTCTGGTTAAATACTGTGTGTGTGTGTGTGTGTGTGTGTGTATACTTGTACAGCTATCCTTGTGAGGACCAGTCTGAGTTTTAGACCTTGGGAGTGAGGACATTTTGGGAAAGTGAGGACATTTTGGCTGGTCCATACTTCTTCAAAGGGCTGTTTGAGGGTTAAGACTTGGTTTTAGGGTTCAGGTTAGAATGGAGTTTAGGTTTGGGTTAGGGCAAAGGTTTGGGTTGTGATGACTGAGGTAAGGGTAAGGGGCTAGGGAATACATTATGTCAGATAGTCACATAGTGCATTTACAAAGATAGAAGTACGCGTGTGTGTGTGTGTGCGTGTGTGTGTGTGTGCGTGTGTGTTCGCATGCGTATGTGCGTGCGTGCGTGCGTGCGTGCGTGTGTTCAGAGTGAAAGAACAGGTGTATATCTTCGATAATCAGGTAAGTCCAGTGAATATTGATTTTTGAGCCATTTGCAGCCATAGCACAATGCGAGGTGGATCATTTTCTCAGTCACAGGGCACAAGTTATGAAAGTGCATATGGACACAGACGGCGCAGACGGCGTTGATTCTGAGTGTACTTTTGACACGTAAACAGATGGCGTAAAAAGATAAACAGATTACATATTTACAGGACTTATGATCAGTTTATTTCATGTTTAATCAAAATCATTTATGTCAGACTGATGGAATATTCTTCACTGGCTTAGTATTCATTCAGTGTTCATTTCTCACGGGCAGGAAAATACAGCAAGTCAAAGAGAGAGAGAGAGAGAGAGAGAGAGACAGAGAGAGGGAGAGAGAGAGAGCGATAGAGAGAGAGAGAGAGAGAGAGAGAGAGAGGGAGAGGGAGAGAGAGAGAGAGAGAGAGAGAGAGAGAGAGAGAGAAGAGGGCAAAGATCTTTTCACACATCTTTTACTTGGTGGTCGTCCTTAGTCCACCATTTCACCACCAATTAAACACTAATAACAACACACAGAACAGTTCCAATTAAACACTAATAACAACACACAGAACAGTTCCAATTCAGTCACCCACCAGCTTAACACCCCCCCCCCCCCACACACACACACACACACACTCACACACGGATACACACAGAGATACATATTCACACACACACACACAGATACACACAGAGATACATATTCACACACACACACACACACACACGGATACACACAGAGATACATATTCACACACACACTCAAACATGGATACACACACGGATACACACAGAGATACATATTCACACACACACACACATTCACACAATCACACACACACACACACACACACACTCACACACACACACACACATACACACACAAACATACACATTCACACACTCACACACCCAAACACACACAGCCAAACACATAGATACACATTTACACATGCACACACACACACACATACAAACTACACTTCATGAACCCCATGTCTCTCTCTCTCTCTCTCCTCACCTCTTGTTCTCTTTTTGTCTATCTGTCATTATGTGTGTGTGTGTGTATCTGTGTGTGTATGCGTGCGTGTATCTGTGCGTGCGTGTATCTGTGTGTGGTTGTGTGTGTGTGTGTGCGTGTGTGTGTGTACGTGTGTGTGCGTGCGTGTATCTGTGTGTGGTTGTGTGGTTGTGTGTGCGGTTGATTCTAGACAGAGATGAATTATTGAGTGAGCTCTATGAAAATGAGTGAACAGTAAAAGCATGATGGATGGATGTTGTTTGGCCTGAGGCGGCATGTGATCTGACTCATTCGCCTTACAGCTCTGTCCCAAAGCAGGATCTAGGCACTGACACCATGTGATCTGACTCATTCGCCTTACAGCTCTGTCCCAAAGCAGGATCCAGGCACGGACACCATGAGAACTCTAAAGAAAAAGACAGACATGCAGAGAGAGAGAGAGAAA
>NC_044501.1:47543084-47545584 GCF_902362185.1 Chanos chanos | reverse complement strand
CACTACAGCTAAGAAATACCCTAAGAGCTTTACTTAGTACACACTAGAGGTTTACAGAGACGTCATTATCTGCATCTGTGTCTGTATCTGCATCTGCGTCTGTGTCTGTGTCTGTGTCTGTATCTGTATCTGTGTCTGTGTCTGTGTCTGTCTCTGTCTCTGTATCTGTGTCTCTCTCTGTCTCTGTATCTGTGTCTGTATCTGTGTCTGCGTCTGCCTCTGCCTCTGCGTCTGCGTCTGTCTCTGTGTCTGTGTCTGTCTCTGCGTCTGCGTCTGCGTCTGCGTCTGCCTCTGCGTCTGCGTCTGTCTCTGTGTCTGTCTCTGCGTCTGCGTCTGCATCTGCGTCTGTATCTGCATCTGCGTCTGTGTCTGTGTCTGTATCTGTGTCTGTGTCTGTGTCTGTCTCTGTATCTGTGTCTCTCTCTGTCTCTGTATCTGTGTCTGTATCTGTGTCTGCGTCTGCGTCTGTCTCTGTGTCTGTGTCTGTCTCTGCGTCTGCGTCTGCGTCTGCCTCTGCGTCTGCGTCTGTCTCTGTGTCTGTCTCTGCGTCTGCGTCTGCGTCTGCATCTGTATCTGGGTCTGTATCTGCATCTGCATCTGCGTCTGTGTCTGTATCTGTGTCTGTGTCTGTGTCTGTATCTGTGTCTGTCTCTGTCTCTGTATCTGTGTCTCTCTCTGTCTCTGTATCTGTGTCTGTATCTGTGTCTGTCTCTGTCTCTGTCTCTGTGTCTGCGTCTGCGTCTGCATCTGTATCTGCGTCTGCATCTGCGTCTGTATCTGCGTCTGTATCTGTATCTGCGTCTGTGTCTGTGTCTGTGTCTGTGTCTGTATCTGTGTCTGTGTCTGTATCTGTATCTGTGTCTGTATCTGTGTCTGTATCTGTGTCTGTGTCTGTGTCTGTGTCTGTATCTGCGTCTGTATCTGTATCTGCGTCTGTGTCTGTGTCTGTGTCTGTATCTGTATCTGTGTCTGTATCTGTGTCTGTATCTGTGTCTGTGTCTGTATCTGCATCTGTGTCTGTATCTGTATCTGCGTCTGTATCTGGATCTGTGTCTGTATCTGCGTCTGCGTCTGCGTCTGTATCTGCGTCTGTATCTGTGTCTGTGTCTGTATCTGCGTCTGTATCTGTATCTGCGTCTGTGTCTGTGTCTGTGTCTGTATCTGTATCTGTGTCTGTATCTGTGTCTGTATCTGTATCTGTGTCTGTATCTGTATCTGTATCTGTGTCTGTATCTGTATCTGTATCTGTATCTGTATCTGCGTCTGTATCTGCGTCTGTATCTGCGTCTGTATCTGTGTCTGTATCTGTATCTGCGTCTGTATCTGCGTCTGTGTCTGCGTCTGCGTCTGCGTCTGCATCTGTGTCTGTATCTGTGTCTGTGTCTGTGTCTGTATCTGTGTCTGTGTCTGTATCTGTGTCTGTATCTGTGTCTGTGTCTGTGTCTGTATCTGTGTCTGTGTCTGTATCTGTATCTGCGTCTGTATCTGCGTCTGTATCTGCGTCTGCGTCTGCGTCTGCGTCTGCATCTGTGTCTGTGTCTGTATCTGTGTCTGTATCTGCGTCTGTATCTGCGTCTGCGTCTGCGTCTGCATCTGTGTCTGTATCTGTGTCTGTATCTGTGTCTGTATCTGTATCTGCATCTGTATCTGTGTCTGTATCTGTATCTGCATCTGTATCTGTATCTGTATCTGTGTCTGTATCTGCGTCTGCGTCTGTATCTGCGTCTGCGTCTGCGTCTGTATCTGTGTCTGTATCTGGATCTGTGTCTGTATCTGTGTCTGTGTCTGTATCTGTGTCTGTATCAGTATCTGTATCTGTTCAGCCAACAAAATGATCAGTCTCTGTATCTGTATTTGGATAGTAGACCGAACATGGGCGTGGTTTATACTGGAAGTCACCTTAAATCAGGTAAATGTTGTATTATCTGACCTAATATTCACTGGCAATGCAATTCTTCTGCCTTCACTGCATGACATTGATTTAATATTGACATATAATTAATCATTTTATATTAATTATTTTCATCTCTCTCTTTTCTCTTTTTTTTAACTAGACTAAGTTTTATGCAGTGTCTGAACCCACCACCCCTTTGACTGGGGAACACTGAACAATCAGAAACTGGAAAAATGTTTTATAAATCGAAAGATTCTGTTTTGCATCGGAAATACAAAACTATTTACAGTAAAGATATATAGAAAAAATATCCGTCAGTTGAAGGGAATGATCTTAAATTCCTGTGATGCTGCGTTCGTGATTCTTGATGTGTTAACGTTACTGCAGTTTGTGAATTACTATTTTACAGCAGTAATTTGCGCTGACTCAGTGGGGGCGACTACAGAATATAGCGATCACTTTTCAGTAATGTGCAGTAAATGAAACGACCAGTTAGTGAAATCAAGGTCCTGTGTTGCAAACAGAATGGGCATTTTTATCCTGTGGCCATCCACAATGACATGAATCGATTTAAAGAAACATGATGGCTGACGCACAGACATGTCA
>NC_044501.1:47478084-47533084 GCF_902362185.1 Chanos chanos | reverse complement strand
ATACACACACACAACCACACACACACAATTCTCATTGCAGGTCACATTCTTACTTGTGCGTCTGTGTGTGCGAGTGTGTGTCTATGTGTGTGTGTGTGTGTGTATGTGTATGTGTGTCTTTGTGTGAGTGTGTGTGTGTCTGTGTGTGTCTATGTGTGTGTGTGTGTGTATGTGTATGTGTGTCTTTGTGTGAGTGTGTGTGTGTGTGCGTGTGTGTCTATGTGTGTGTGTCTGTGTGTGTGTGAGTATTCCCAAGCCTGTTAACAACATTAAGCTCTAGGAAATGGCCATTGATTTTCCAGCTCTGTGACTGACACATGAATTTCCAGCCCAGTATGTCCCCAAAGGACCTCCCTGCTGTCACATGGAGCCACGCTATTGGTCAGAAACCTGAGAAACCTTAAATCTATTGGTTCTTAGACACAGATGGACATGCAGTTTGGGTGCAGTTTGGCTACGTAAGATTTGGTATTGACTCCATAAAAGCGTCGTCAATAAAGATAAAAATGACTCGTTATATATTTTTCTGGAGTAATTTTCTGTCACAATTTGGCCGTTGGCTAGTAAAACTCACATGTAAACTACGCAAACCTCACAGTTATCAGATTCAAAACAAACCTTAAATACTGACCCAGCCGCGTCTCACTGCATGGTGGTGATAATGGCCGTGATTTAAGAAGACACTGCTGACGACTCAATTATTTATTATAAATGAATGAAATAAAAGCTCATCGTTATGACTCGATTATTTATTATAAATGAATGAAAATAAAAGCTTGTCGTTTCTGTGGGTGACATCAGATGAAGAGCTGAGTGGGAGGCTGATGTAGACTATAAGGGAAGCGACCAGGTTTAATCAGCTCAGACTTAAGACGTTAAAAAACACAACACACTGAAGTCTATCACAGTGACGCGCCTCAGGTGGACTGGAGCCCGCCCTGTGCACTGACGATACTGAGCAGCCCTAAGGATTGTGACTGAGTAACAAACAGACCAGAGATAAGTAGATTCAGTCTGTGGTAAGTTAAGACTTATAGAGTTGGTATCTAGCCGCCGCCGACGGGCCCAGTGTGTAAATAGCAGAACAGTCATGATGTTGAGAGTGGAACATGCAGTCGGTGTATGTGATGGAGGTTCATATGGGGTGTGGGGCGGTGTTGAGCGAATGTGACTGTCGTTACTCAGAGCTCTTCGCCTGGCGTTTCTGATCGAATGCGCAGCGCTACACCCCAGCTGTTTGTTTTTCGCGGAATGGAAAATCGTGAACCGCACGCGTGTAATTGAATCCGCTCCCCGTCTGCAAACTTCGACACCTGAATAATTAAACATTCAATTACCCATTTGTTTAACCCCAAAGATAGAAGATTTATTTTCTTAATTTGTCAATCAGACATAAACATTTATGGGGATTAGGAGCAGGAGGAAAAATGATGAACCAAATAATGCCTGGAGAAATTGAGCGACAAACTCAAAACAAGTTTCCAAAGTCGACTGCCGACCTCCGAAGAAAGAGCCACTGTGTTTTTGATGTAATGTGAAACAGGTCTGAATCTCAGTATGGTGTCCAGGTTTCGTGGACACGCCCCCTCTTCATCCCAACAGTATTGATTTAGGTACTGCCCCTCCGGACCCAATGTCGCAGATCCTCAGACAAAACAAAGCTTTGAACTTTCAGGTTTCACTCCTCTGGAGTTTTGGAACTGAAGAACTGACCTTAAGAATGAAACTTGTACAGCTAATCTTCTCCCTAATGAGTAATCTAATGACTGTCTTTTTTTTAATTAGTGCCTTTTCCCAACTCCCAGAATGCCGTCTGTGCTGTGCAGTTATCAGCATTTCTACCTGTGACTCCCCCGCTCTGAACTCAGACCACCGAACTCTGCCACGAGACCAAATCAAATCCTTTATTAGCTTTCTGGGAGCAGAGTCAGAGAAAATGTTCATTTGTGAACCAGTGACACAAATAAACAACTGAGATATTTTCAATGTAGATATGGGACATATAAAGTCTGAAGATAGTTTTATTTTTATTTGTATTTTTTTGTTTTCGCTGATATTCGGTTCTCTCTTAATTTTGGCAATGGTTTAACTCCCAGGGCTCAGTCTGCACTGGATAACAACCTATCAAGGTCGTTCTGTTTTGTGTACGAGGTGAAAATTCTCCCTCTTCCCACTGATAACACAATTTAATAAAACACACACGTGAAAGGGAATAATTTCTCATTTTTATCAACAGAGTTCAGAGTTTCCGAACAGTTGATGTCTCCCCAGCAACTGACTCTCTGTCTCTCTCTCTGTCTCTGTCTCTCTCTCTCTCTCTCTCTCTCTCCTGAACCTCTGTCCATCAATATTTTCGTTCTTTGCATCCCTCTCTCCCCACACTGTCGGTCTGGTGCTGGCTTTACTCTGGGAGAGGGAGGAGAGATACTCTGAGTCTAAATAGGAGCGCGTTGAGAGGAGCGATAAGGGAGTGTGTCAGATTTGACATGTTTAATTGAGATGAAATACCCTTGTTTCTCTCCTTTGCTTCCTCAACACCAGATTTCTCAACAGATGAACGTAAAAGAAACTACTCCCGTAGGATGATTTGGAAATGTTAGTGTCTTTTTTTTTAACCATCAAGCTGGGACAAATGGTCAGTAAAAATGCCTCTTGAATGTAGGTCATAGAGTGTTAAATTTTGTTTAGTATAAAAGGCCAAGTATTCCTCCCTGTATGGAATGTGAGGAGGCTGATAAATCTTTTTCATCAGGTTTCATGAATTGACTGGTCACACATAAACTATAGAAATACCTGAACTACATAAACCAGAATTCACGAACATGGACACCTAAGTCCGTTCTTTGTCCCTGAAATTGCTCAGGTAATAACAATGTCTTATGAACACGTCAAAACTGAAGTACCCATGGAAATCTGTTACGCAGCATTAACGAGAAATGTTTGTGTCCTTGCATGAATAGACTTTAGCACAAAAAACTTGCATTTCCTGGTCACTGTATATGTCTTTGTTCCTGACGATGTTTTTTTTCGGTCTAATTCAATGCAGGTCAATTCAAGCTTCACATGATCTGCTGCTTCTCCCCGGTTTAAAGTGATCAGACTGTATGCTCTCCATAACGGACAGACACACAGAGCTGCACATCAGTGGTCCACACTCTGTGGCTTTGGGACAACATGATGTAATGCATGTGACTGTTTGGCATGACATCACTTTAAAATGCATTGTTGTGTTGTTATTGGCCCAGTGGGAGTGGCCTTCTCCTGGCCCTTTCACTGGTATGACTCACTCTGTGTGTGCTTTGATGTATGACATCATCACCTGGCCAGCCATGGGAATACTCCACTACTCAAGTAGTCTCAGCACTGGGAACCATGCCACTCTAGGGCACGCACACTTTGGGTTAGAGAAAACACACACACACACACACACACACACACACACAGACAATGCAAATGCACAGTACAAAAAAACTGAATAATGAATATATATTTCTTTATGAATAAAATAAGACAGCACAGGTCATGTGTGTCGTCATAAAGTGCACATGTTTGTACCATGATGATGATTTATAATTATATAAAGAAAATATTTTATAAAAATGATTATGGTCCAAAGAGGTAAAAATCTATCCTTTCAATGATTCCAAATTGTTCTAAATGAACTTTTGTCTAATTAACACCATAATCTCATACAGATACATTTAGAGCTATGGGTGCAGGGCACTTATTAATCCAACCAAAATTTGAATTCAGGACTCTCCCAAAAAACCTCTTGCCATAAAACAACGTAAACTGAGATATCACAGCAAAGAAATCTAGCAGATTTCTTGTTTCCCTGATCTCAGTGACATCATTCCGCGCACACCACTCTGGTTGTTGGTCAGACAACAGTGTTTTTAATGCTTCATTTCCCAGTGGCAACACTGTGTCTGTCTGACTGTCTGTCTGTCTGTCTGACTGTTTGTCTGACTGTCTGTCTGTCTGGGAGGACATGCTGACACACTCCACTCAAGTCTCCGTGGATTACTCCTCTAATTACCAGGAGGAAACTATAGCACAGGGCGATACTCCGGCACAACGGCAAACCTCTGAAAAACGGTCCTGATGCAAACGCGGGCTCCCCCCCCCAAAGCTGCGCTGCCCTTCGGGCTCTCCTGGCAAACGCGTTAAAAGGCAAAGGGGTCAAGAGCGTTGACCTGTGACCTCTGACAGGTCAGCTCACCACAGGAGAGATGCAGATGATGGAAAAGGGAACGGATAGATGGAAACGTAGGCATTTAAAAAAAAAAGGAAAAAAAAGAAAAAAAAAGAATGCAAGTTCCCTGCCTGCTTTGGTTCTTTACATTACAGAGATGGATTGAGTTAATGACCTTGCATTGAACCATCTGCTCTCTGGGGAGGGAACGTGTATGTATTTGTTGGCTGAAATATAGGGAGGGGGGGCAGCCTGACCTTGTGTGTTCAGACGCGGTTTGTCCGAGAAACTCTATCCATTAGGGTAGGATGTTAGGCTGAAATAACAAGGGCTTTGAACCTCACCTAACTGTGTTCTTATTACGAACGCAGCATGACAAATAGAAAACAATACTGTGTACTTTTCTTCTCAAAAAGATATCTCGCTCTGTCATGGGTACCACTGAGCATCCAAGGAAATCATCTGAGATAAACTCATGCAAACAAGATGCAAACAAGATGTTGCAGGAACTGTACAGAAATCATGAAATATGCTGATAGACACCATAAGACACATAACACAATGTTCATTCATAAATGCACAAATTGATGATAACCTAACAGTGCAGGCTGGTTTTATAAGGTGGGGGTAGTTAAACTGAGTCAGTTGTAAGATGCCAGTGAATAGTGTTATCAGCAGGATTAAATGTGGTGTCTAAGCATCACACTGACTCTAGTTTATTCAAGCATTTTGTCTGGATGTCCCATCAGTAAATCTCCCAACAGGGCTCCTCTAATGTGCACACAGAACCTGAGAATGTTCCAGGCCAGTTGTGTAATCACTGTACTGAATCTCCAGTAGATTACACTTCAGAGGAAACAAACATTTACATCTGGCATTGTAGAGAAGAAATCCTGGAGTTCAGAACGCAGTGAAATGAAAGATTTTTTTTTTTTGCATTTAATGTGTCTTGCTATGAAACTTTATACCTGACCTCCATAGCGTTCCCATTCTGCTGTAGTTTCATAACAGCTGAACCCTGGTGAGGTTGACGCAGGTTTTTCTCACACAATACTGAGGATGCTTTCACTCCTCTGTAAACAAGAGTGAATTTGGTATTATCAGCTAAGAGAGGTAGAAAAGAGACTTAGGTGCAGGCTTAAGTCTAATCACTGTTGGGTATTGGCCCATGTAGAGGGAAATGCCGCAGTTCAGAAAATGCATTAGAAGCAATTAAACTCTCTTACATTCTCATGAAGAGGTTTGAGGCTCTGACAGGAGAGATAATTGTCCATGACCAACACAATGTGTGAGCATTTCACAATAAGTCAAAAAGGAGAGTAGAATCCAAAATAAATAAACGAAACATCTGTGTATTTCACTGCTCTTCGTACACATGCTGAAATGAACCTTTATTAACTTATGCTTCGGAGCAATAGATTTCTTGCGGTTTGAAACATTTGTACCTATTTAAAGTAACGTCCATACAAGGTGTAAAGCATAATTAATTTAATTTGTGTCACTGTTATCACCATCCTCATCATCCCCATTACTTAATTATGCCATTTTATGTTCTACTGTAAAATATCTTGGTGACTCTAAATGAATAAATAAATAAACAAAATAAAGTAAAATAAATTAAAACAAAATAAATTATGGTTATTTGAGCTGTCAGAGGAGAATCCCAGTGCTAATGAAGTTTTCAGAGGCCTAGTTACCTCACAGTAACACACCACGTTTGCCCTAGGCTGCTGTGCAAATGTAAAAAAAATAACATGACTAAATTGTTGAGATGTCTCACATAAAAACAGCCCATTTGTTCTGTACTCAGTGACTGGGTAGTTGTGTTCCTTTAAATATGAATAGTCTCCGTGATCATCGTGCTGTAGTGTGGCATTTTCTCTGTTCCCCGCCCTGCGGAAATGTGCCAAACCTCGTCGCGTTCCTGTGAACTGAAGAGTAATGCTTTTTCATATGCACACCCACGATAAATCTACACCGTGTCTTCACAATGAGCCCTCTGTAAAAACCCTCTCAGCATACGCGTGGTCAAAGACCTCGCACGTGTGTGTGTGTGTGTGTGTGTGTGTGTGCGCGCGTGCTAACGCTGTATCGTTCCCTGTCCTTGGTCCTGAAAGCTTTCACTGCCCTGTGAACGCAGATCCCGTTAACCAGAGGCGCGAGAGGGAGAAAACGGTAGGTGGGCGGAATACTTTTTGATAAACCACGATCGCAGAACGAGCGATAACCTTCAGAGGCACACCTTCTGTAGAAGCACGATGCAGCGACGAGGGAGAAATCGCACATTTAAATTTGCATTTCGCTAAAATGCCGCGCCACGGCCGTTCCAGTTTAGAATGTCTTCCCATTAGGCTATTGTTGAATGATGCTGGATTTTTGTCATCACTCCGGTGACAGTAAACCGTCACTTGGTGTATCTTGAATTTTTAGACATTTTAGCCGATCTGAGCGGTCTATTTAAATGATTTTGAATACACGCTGCAAGATTCGAGTGTGATTTTCCCCCCTTCTAATAATTCTTTCGTGGCACTTTCGCTCTTGTGGAATGCAGCGTGGCACCGTCTAAAGCGCGTGGCACTCCCACGTGGACACCAGCCTCCTATTTGTTGCCTTTATCATAGCGGAAATTGCAACAATAGCTTAAAAAAAGAAAGGACGTTATTTTATAACAATTATAAGCGACTATGAATTGCTGTCATCTGAGGATGAGGCACATAAGAATTGATACAGTATCACAGGCAGTGACTTAAATGCAAAGCAGCTGAGAGCATATATTTATATGGTGGAATACAAAATGTGCTTTTGATAATACAACATATATTAGTTACATCGTCAAAAACACTCTTTAGTTTTGCTGTATGAATGGTTACCTTGTCTCAGATTAATTGAAATCCTTACTTTCCCCTCTCATTACAGGGTGGTTGTGACAGTTTAGTTTAATAAAAGAGGAGAGCTCGCTGTTCAGGTTTAGGTTTCTGCTCACGCAGATATTGAAACATTTTATGATCTCTCTCCAACCTCAACGCTTTGACCGTCCTTGTGGGAGTCTCATTAACCCTTTCGGCGTTGGCATGGGCGCGCCGGCTCATAATGAAAGACACAAGAAGAAACGAATAACATTTTAAACTGGGTGGGAACACTGCATGGGAAAGACACATCGTAACCAATAGTATCAAGCACCGCAATACATGGGCGTGGATTGGGGAGCAACTGTGAAGTATACTTCCGCGTGTGTGCATGTTTCTGTGTGTAGGTTAAACGGATGAGACGCACTGAGAGCGGAGAGGTATAGACCGCTGTGATACGGCTCCATATATATACACATGGCCAGGACTATCTTTCCTTTAAAGACAACGTCCTTCTATGATAGGTTTTCACTCAGTGATGTTGCGTTTTTTTGAGGCGAACCTATAAAGAGAGAGACAGGCAGAGGTCGGCTTTTTTAATTATTTGGTTCATTATTTTATTTCTTCAGTTATTTTCCTTTTATTTAATGTATTAGCAGAAAAGGGACTTGTTTATCTTTTGTTTTTTTAAATAAATATTTCGTTTAATCGTTTTATCTGGTTTCTGTATTGATTTTTTTTTTAATCCTCGCAAGTTTCAGATAAGAACAGACGGAATTCCTTTTGCCTATATTGTCAAGTGCTGTCTTGATTCATTGTTTGTGAGAGGCATAATTTGGCTGAGGACATCAGTAACTTTTCATTTGTAGAGACGGTAAGACATTTTACACATTCATACCCTTAAACTTATATATTTGTTTTAATGTTGACAATGCAACAAGCTAGTTTGGGGACTGAATATTTACTAAGATGCGTTGCCGTTACTGGCATTGTTTTAGATTGACAGCCACCAGGGCTGGGGTTTCAGAGCGATAGCATGTGTGATTTTAACTGTTTCGTTTTGTTGAAACCATTTGTATGTAAACTGACTTGATTGATATTGCAAAGAGCGCACAATGTCAGTATCAAGATACTGGGTTCTGTGAAGCGGATTCTGTGTGTAACCTATGTGTGTCTACCATAGATTGGTCTTTTTTTTTTTTTTAGCGGGTTAGGAACACGAGGGGTTTTGTCCAAATGCTTAGCTTTTCTCGTTAGAATCCGCCGATAAGCACGTTGTTTTAAAGCCCTATTGGATGTGCCTAACGCGCAGTCGCTTCCTGCTGATGGCAGTAATTGGAGTGAACTACCCCTGGCGTTGAGTTAAATAAAACGAGTATATGCAGTCTTCGGGAAAGTTACCCGGGTAATGGGTTACATTTCGTGGAAGATTTGAGGGATGATCACCGGTGAATCAGTAGTCACCTTTGTCTCTCTTTTTTTAAAAATTCTAATTTGTTGAAATGTCTTTTTTTATATATACCGTAGCTCATTATCATGGTTTGACGTTGAAACATGAAGCTCATTATGATTTCCCTTGGTAAATAGGTCCTCTTGTCTATGTTAGACCCATCTGTGATCATGGTATTGGAAACAGTCATGGATATTGTGATCGTTCTTTCTTACATTGTCTGTGAGTTTGTTTGGCACGCAGCCCATTTTCGAGGACCAGAGACACAGTTGGATATCCGCAACGTAATAAATCAGAGATGCCACGCACAAGCGCTTCCGCTGTGCTAAGGTCTGAACTGTGTGACTTCAGAATACGTGCGCTTCTGGCCTACCTTCAAATGATCCCATACTGTTCGTTTAGCCGTTTTAAACATATAATTGATTGCATTACATAGCCCCTTGTTCTTTTCTTTTTATAATGGGTCTTAATTAAGGATGGTCATGCTTTATTTAAAATGAAATTTCGTCTTGCGAACACACATTTGATGTTTGAAGACTCAGATTACTTACACCTGTGAAGTATAGTCAATTAAAACGTCTCTCCCGTTTCAAAACGCTGATTAAATAAATAACCAATCAGATTGGAGCTTCGTAATATGGTGCATTGATTGGCTAATTGGCATGCTGGTTTACTTAGCTGTGTAGTGTTTCCCGCCAACGCCCCCAACTCACTATCGCGCTGACAGGCTAAGGGGAGGACAGTGAGGTTTATGGACCTGAATTTATTTAAACACTCCTGTGAGCGGTATTGTTCGACTAAGGTAAGAACATCATTTTTAAACAACAGAAACTGTGCTCGTATCCTTTTTACAGTACGTAAATGGCCAGCACAAAGCTGGAAAGCCACCAGAATTTGGTCAAGAATCACCCATTGCGAGGCTAACGTAACAGTTTATGGCCTGACCTTGTTAAACTGTAAGCCTTTAGGCTAACTAATGAACAAACACACACTGTATTTTAACGTCCACAAAGTTTAGCTTGCTATTCTTTGGTGTGAGGCATTTGAGCAAGTCAAAGGTAGTTTTTTTTTTTTAAGGTCATATTTCTGCGTATTAGCTCATTAGCTAGCAAAGAACAATCTCGTTTATTACAGCTGTGCGTTGTTTAATATTGCACTGAACGGATTCTGTAATGGACAGTGACGGAGCTAAATATGATTTAGCACAGCATCGTTTGTTGACCGTAGACATTAATTTAGCGACATTGCCATATTCGGCTCTTCTTCCAGTTTATCCTAAAAAAACACAACAAAACAAAAAACACACAATTAAACCACTTGCTGCGTATTTCATGTTTGACGGTCAACGATGTTCGCTCTCGTCTGTGTTTTCAGAAGTAGTTTAAATTTGTCAAGCGTCGAAAATGACGTTCGCCGCCGTTGAGTATTTTAAGGAGTCGACTACCTTTTTCCAGTTTGCAGAGACATGTAGGCATTCATTATAGCAGTCTGAAGTGAACTCAGGTGTGTGAGCCTGCGGGTTTTTGAGCTAGTTTAAAGTGCCTTTAACGCCAGATTTCCGGCAGATTGAGTGGACTGTTTCAATTGTATATCCTCTATAATGTGCCTAGATGCTAACTGTGCTGCGCTTGGAGTTATAGTTTCGTTTAAGTTTGCTTGTCATCGGGTCTTTCATGGACAGCTGCGTCCCATTTGAAAAGTATTTTCCTTTCGGTACCAAATCAAAGTATTATTTGAATTGTCGTCTGCTCGTTTATAGCCTTAAAGACATTCTCCAGTTCTCGAACGTGCAGTAAGGTGAGGCCTCCGTTTGAACACGCACAGTTCACTCGCCCAAATGTAGGCGCATGCGATTTCACCACATCAAAGTCACGTAAATGGTTTTTCGTTCGGTTAGTTTGACGATTACGAAATGGCTTGTCTTTCTTTTTCAAGATGTGTGCTCACACAGTCAACCTTAACGAACAAGGTCAAGAGAGGGTTTAAGAAACGGATTATATTTTCACCTGTCCTGGTAGAACTGAACTCAGTGCATTTTAGATATGTGTAATAGAGTACTCAGGTAGGCTAGGCCTGGCCCGTAGGTGCTTTCGTGTAGCAGTGCGCATTGCAGTATCTTTGAGGTTTATAATTTGGGTAATGTAGATGGTCCAGTCATTGGCCTGGGTTTACATGGTGAGTTTTTTTCTGGCCAGCGTTCCCTAGGGTTTTGACTGGGCGTGGTGCTGTTTAACATGAGCTGCTATCTTTCGGCCTTATTCATGGATTTTAGGGGTGGGGCACATGTCCATAAAGCAGACTTGGGCTCCTGCTCTGGTCCCAGGGGAACTAGCCAGTCTTATTCAGCCTCATCACCGATCACTGGGCTGAACAGGAACCTTTCAGGCCTATGGATGAATAGAGCTTTTTTTTTTAAAAAAAAAAACAGGCCTTTAGATGGAAGATTTAAAACTGTGGATTGGTTTGCAACTAGCCAATTTTAATTTGACTACATCTAAACTGGTGGTTTGTATTGAGGAAGAGTAGATGTGGTTCTAGCCAATGATGGTGAACTTGGAGAAGTTATTTGACCAGCATGCCTCCCTCTGCACCTTTCAGAAGTGTTGATCGGGAAATCGACATTTTAGATGCAGAAAGAGTTTTTACAAGAACGTTCTCTGTTTCGAGACATGGCTTAAAACCTCAGCGTTTTCTGTCTCCCAGTGCTGCACAGAGATGAGGGCAGTCTGTTTTTCCCCACCTTTTCCCCTGCTGTCTCTACTCCTGCAGCCAGGGCCCCTGCCACCGCCTGCGCTCAGAGTAGACAGCAAGTGTAGGATTTAGGGTAATGTCTACTCCCTGTGTTTCTGCTTAGTGTTTTTCTTTTCCTTTTTTTAACCTCTCTGTCCAAACACATTAAATCCTTTTTTTTTTTTTGTGTGTGTGTGTCCCAGAAAAGTCAAGCATTAATCTTGAGCCCTGTGTTCGTAAATATTTCCAACTAATTCCGTGAAAAATTAATGAGAAATTAGCTGTCCATCTCTTTTGTAAATCTGCAGTTACAAGTCAGCCCTACACAATCCAGTTATGATAAATGTTTCCTAACTGACAGCGTCGTTGGAGACAGTTGAAGGCTGGCCCGTGTCTGGTCTTGGGTTCTCTCACGGCACAAACAGAACATTAGATTGGTCGGAGTTAAGCACAGCATACACAGCCCTGTTCTTCTTTTCGGACTCGTTTGGCTTTTCTGCCGTCGTTTCAGCATCCTGTCCTTCACATTTTGGCTGTAAAGGGGTGTGTGTGTGTTTGTGTGTATGCACGCACGCTAGGGTGACACTGTCGTCCACGGCGATTGCCAGGCTGTGTGTGGAACAGGGCTGGAAAGGAGGCCAGTGGTGACTTGACCTGCCAGGCTGCTGAGTCAAACACACACACGCCATCACCCTGTGGGCCCTGAGGAAGCAAGGGAAGGTGGGGGGGGTGGTGGTATGTCAGGGTTGGCATGTGAAACTGCTTCTTGTGCCCTTCATTGGGGGAGGGGCACGGATGCGACGGTAGAACCATGCGGCCCTGTGATGGTGTAGATCTACAGGCCCCTGTTTGACAGGACACTTCTGTTTGGCTGTTGATTTAGTGGAGTTAGGCCTGTTAATCACAGTAACATTATTTTTTTCCTGTTACTAATGATTTATTGGTATTAAAAGAAACTGTGGTTGCATAATGTGCAAATTTAGAACATAACCTTCTGGATGACACTCTTGGTGGGTTAAAGGTAGTTTTTTTGATATGAATGTGTAAGTTTTGTCTTCCTGTTAAAACCCCCCCACCCCCCCGCTGAGAACGGTTTTTCTTTTTGCTCTAATTTGGATGGTCTTGTTTGTAGCCCGTCAGGGCGTTCAGCGTCAGCGTGGCGGAGTTTGAGCGAAGCTGTCTTGATCTATTATTGAGTCTCGAGTTTTCCCTTCTAAATAAAGCACACTGACAAAGTGCTTAAAACACAGTCGAATCGCAGGCAGTCTGAGGCCCTTGTCTTCTCTGAGCCTCTGTGTGTAGGGCTGTCAGAGAAATGGGTTAGTTTGCAGTCTGATGTTTGAGGAGAATGTTTCACCCTCTACAAGGCTTTCGTTCTCTCTCTCTCTCTCTCGTTCTCTCTCTCTCTCTCTCTCTAGCTTGAGTTCTGCAGTTGACATTTGCCCATGTAAGTAGCTAGATTCCTGTAGTAATATAGTAATAACTGTTTTACCAATACTTTCATTGCCAGTGCATCTCTTCTGCTCAGAGTACGAGTTTAAATGATATGGGGGTGGGGGGCGGGGCGGGGGGCAGGAAGGGGCGTGGCATCGGCATGTCCTCCTCTTTAGATTGTGCTGCATCTTGAGCCAAAGCCTTGGTGTCCTCCCACTTCTACGCCTGTCCAAAAGCCAGTGTGGAAACCCTGCTGAGATTAAGGGTCGTATATGGAAGTTCTCGGAACACTGAAGTAGAATCATATTTTTTTTTTTTTGTCTATAGTGATGGAGTAATGTGGAAATGGAGGGGCTGGATCTGATCCCAGATCAGCGCTCTAAAGACTCGATTCATACCCCCCCCCCAGGGTGTTATTTCTCAGGCTTTTGAGTCTCATTTATTCCCTCGGATCATCATCATCTTTCTGAAATATGACCCAAATGCTCCCGTCTCTCTCGTCCGCTCTCTCCACACGCACCCCCGGCCAATCGAAGCCTCCGTCATGTTCTCAGCTGATGTAGTCAAATGCCATTTGGCACCGTCTGCGGCATGTGGCTAAGCTGTTAGCTCAAGCATCGATGTATGTAGGCGTCAGATCATTTGTCGTTGCATCCTGCTAAATTATTTTTGCCTTTTCCGCCTGTTGAACGGGCGGTCTTGGCAGTGTGTGGTTGAGTGCTGTTTTTGTGTGTTTTAAAAGGCAGACGCTGCTGGTGAGACACTCTGTTTTGGTGTCCTGCAGTGTGGAAAACATTCTGTAAGTCAACTGTGAGCTGCTGAAGCCCTGCTATTGCCTGGCTGTGGAGACCAATGGGGAGATGCCAGGTCTGGTTTTGGTAATGGAGGGGAGTACGGTCTAACTGTTTATGGTTTAGAGGTTACTCTCACCCGTGTCAGACACAGACCAATTTTTTTTTGGTTCCCTCCCACTAGGTATGAGCTGAAGTGGTGTTGGTTATGCATAGACCCCCCCCCTTCCCCCCCCACCATGAGTTAGGGGCCAAGATGGCATCTGGATACGTTTACCAATGTGTGTGCGCGCGTGTGTGTGTGTCCACCTTTCCCCTGACCATGGCACCAAGACATCTGTAGTGTCACATGGTTTAGAGGATACTCTGACCTGTGTCCTCAGACATACCATCTTTTAGACCAAATCCCCCCCCACTAGGTATGAGCTGAAGTGGTGTTGGTTATGCATAACACCATGATTTAGATTACCCCCCCCCCCCACCTTGAGTTAGGGGCCAAGATGGCATCTGCGACGGATGACTCATTTTGGCCAGTTGTGGTTGCGTGAAGACATCTCGGAAGTTTCACCAGTTAGGGTACTGGAGTGTTTTTTTTTGGTACAGCATTATGGGAGTGTGTAAGTACAGCATTGGAATGGTGGTGTTATTCTGTGTGTCTTGGCGGGTGAGTGCGGTGGTCACTGTCTCAGTGGAGCACAGAAACGGGCTTTGAGTAAGAAACAGATGGATGAATACAGAACAGAGCGGCGTGAGGACTGACTCACCGGCCAGAAACGGCTGCTCCCGAAATAAAGTTTGTAAAATGGTTTGCGCTAATTCGATTAGGTTTGCACCTGCAGCAGCCCCGTTTCTGTGTCTGGTTGGTTGTATCGTTTTCCGAGGCCACGACCCGCTTGTATTTCCAAAATGCATTATGCCAGAGATCCGTCTCTGTTCGGCTGGATGCTGTTAGCGGAAGGCTCCTGGGATTTCGCTACGAGTGATTTGCAAAACGCTGACAAACTGATAAAATTGCACTCTGAGACTGTGTAAGCAGAGTGCTAATTGGTTTTAATTGAGTGCTTTTAGTTGGAGCGGCCATTGCTCCGTTGTTAAAGATGATCTGTCATTAAAATTCTGATGCACCGCAGAGCTGCTAAATCTGGCGTGTGCGTGTGTGTGTGTGCGCGCTGTTTTTGTTCTGTCACATGAGAAGGTGAACTTTGTTTAAATGGAACGAGCAGTGGTTTGAGTTCTCGCGTGCACACGCTCGCTCACACACACACACTCATGCGAGGAGGCTGGCTTTGGGATGCGTCAGTGTGTCTAATGAGTGTTTGCTTTTGGACTGTATCTCCCCTCCTGGCTGTCCATAGCCTTAATCTGACAGGGCGCGGGCTCTGGTCTTGGCAGCCTGTGGTCTGCGAGCAGATGTATGCTGTAATTGTCTGGACTCGCTGTAAAATTAGAACTGACTGACTCTGACACTACCCATTTTTCCCCAATCGATAACTAATTATTTTTATATATCAATTTGTCTCCTCCTGTCTAGAATTTGTTGTTTTTTTGGGCTGGCTGGAGTCGTTAGGGAGCGCGTCGTCTCCGCCGCTGCGTGTACAGATTAAATGGGTTTGGATTGGCACGTTGCACCGGACGTTTAAAGTCAAGGTGCATTTCCTCTGGGCTGTAATGCTGACTGCAGCCATGTTTGCATTCATTTGCTTAGTCAGGGTACAAGAACGGGGGTTATTGGAACAGGACTAACTGCTTGACTGCATGGCGTTTGACTTCATCCTCCTCCTACTGGGTGTTTTCGCTCTGGAACGGAACCGTGCCCAGGCGATGTTCTTCCAGGAGGCTTTTAACTGACGCGCTGGCCTGCGCTAACCTCAGCGACCACTGTCGTCATGGTGTCAGCTGGTGCAGACCCCTGATGCGTCTGCGTTTCACCCATCAGAACACACAAACACAGGCTTTTAACAGCGAGGCCTGTTTGAGTTTGAGGTTTTGGAAGCATAGTTTTATTGAATAGTGATTGGTCATGGTAGATGGAAAAACGCCAGTATGAGGTTTTCTATTGGTTGTTGTGGGCCGAGGTGGGCGGTACGCGCTGCAGGGGTTGCAGACATTCACAGCTTCACATCACTCCCACCTCCTCCATGTTTACAGTGATCACTTACTGTCATTGACTCAAATGGAGCTGTGTTGGTCAAGGGGATGTATGGAAGAAAACTTCCAGTTTAGTCAGCAGAGGCTATGAGGGGTATGCTTATGTACAGTTCATTTACAGGATTTTTTATATATATAATTGTCGACTGCTCTGTTGATTGATGGCAATGTTTTTTTTGTAATAGATGAAGAGAATATTTTCTGTCTTTAACGGCTGTGTAGAAATGCAGTGAATTGTAGCTAAGCAGTTACTTTTTAAAACTAAAAGGCCAGAACTTCTCTGTGAAACCTTTTCCTGGGTCTCCAGCCCTCTCTTACCTTCCTTACCCCTTTATCTCTGTGGCTCTGCCCAGTGCCTGAGCCCAGTCCACACACCCCCTTCCATTCCGCTCCTCTGAGCCCAGGCCAGCCGTCGCTTTCCACCGCTCGTCCGGTCATGTCTTAATATCGTCACACAGTTGACTCTCGGTCCGTTTTTAGTTAAAAGTGGTGGTGTTTACTGTGAGGGTGGGGTCAGGGTGGAACCCAAGGGGAGTTGCGACTGTGTGTGTGTGTGAGGTGTGTGTGTGTGTGTGGGCAGCTTTGAGTGTAAACCTGAACGTACAGCCCGGAGTGGGTCGGTTCCGGAGCTGCTGCTTTTTTACTCGGCGATTACACCTTTCGCACGTGATAAATTACACAGAGAAACCATGGCGATTACGTGTCTCTTTGTCCTCAGTTTGGTCTCCCTCGGATGATGCTAAACATCATTTTTCAGGTCTTAAGTTTGAGGAGGTGGTTTTAATATTCCAGTGCTGATCTTTTACCTGAAGGCCACGTGAGCGTTAAGTTGAGACTGCTCTCCCTGTGGTCTTTTGATGCGAGACGGCAGGGTGTGTGAACACGGGTCTAATTTTAGCCTCTTTCCCAGGCTGTGATAGCAGAATGTCGGGCCCGTGAGAGGGCTGTGCTGCCTTGCACAGACAAGGCGCTCTCGCATGTCTACCCAGCTTTCCCACTCAAACCCAGCGGCACAGCCCTCCAGAACCAGAACACTGAGTTCAGAAAGGGACTGAATTAAAATGAACGGGAGGTCGGGGGGGGGGGGGTTTAAACGGTAGATTTTTCTCTTTACCGTTAGTATGAATTGCAGATAATCATCACTGTGGTTATAAGAGGTTATTTATCTGTCAACGCTGAGTGGGTCCAGTTAAGGGTCAGTTAATCTGACCTGTGTACATGGGCCCAGGGGTGAATTAATCTGACCTGTGTATGAGTGGGTCCAGTTAAGGGTCAGTTAATCTGACCTGTGTACATGGGCCCAGGGGTGAATTAATCTGACCTGTGTATGAGTGGGTCCAGTTAAGGGTCAGTTAATCTGACCTGTGTACATGGGCCCAGGGGTGAATTAATCTGACCTGTGTATGAGTGGGTCCAGTTAAGGGTGGGTTAATCTGACCTGTGCGCACGGGCCCAGGGGTGAATTAATCTGGCCTGTGTATGAGTGGGTCCAGTTAAGGGTCAGTTAATCTGACCTGTGCACACGGGCCCAGGGGTGAATTAATCTGGCCTGTGTATGAGTGGGTCCAGTTAAGGGTGGGTTAATCTGGCCTGTGTGCACGGGCCAGGGGTCAGCCATTAGTAGGTCTGGATCATGGTTACTGCACTGATTGGTGCGATAGATTGATCTGACCTCGGTCTTTCATGTTATTGGAGAAAAGCTCCCTTAAGGAGCTATTGACAAACCTACACCATCCTAATAATCAGCGAGAATAGCAACTGCACTGATCAAATTGCCAAATTAAAACCGTGTGTGCAGATAGATATTGGTTGAAATGTCAGTTCTTATTAATTGCAGCTCCTTTTCTGGTTTGAAGGCTGGAGTTCCATTGTACAACTAGGCCTGTAACAATTATTTCATAATTGTCTAACCGTGTTTTTTATTTATTTTTTTTGACATGGTTGTGGTTTCTGCGTTGAACCACGGGTAGTGTTTGTTTTTGTTTTTTTTTCCCTTAATGAGATGGGTCAAAGCAGGGTCACCCTTTTGTTTGTATCCATCAAGCATGTTTCCAATGCCCGTGTGCACCCTGTAGTGCGACGGAACAGTAGCTGTCCTATCAGAGGACGCCCCACCCACATTGATTTACATGCTGCCTTCAAGTGCCTGTTGTAGGATCCTACTTCTGAGTTCGGAAATCGTAATCACTGTACAATTTGTCACGCATTCAAGTCCGTGGCCGGAAATCTAGCGCAAACAAGTAATGAATTTTTGCCATCTATTGTTGCTTTGCCTTGTGCCATGTTTCAGTACCATCCTCCTCTCTGCGTCACAACTGGGAATCTCGAGTATCATAGTAAATTCACGTTTCCCGCTAGTAATTAGGACTTCACCACTTGTGCTCCGAACTCGTAATTCCGATATTTCCAATAGCACATGACGGCCACAACAGTTGCGGATTGAGTCGGTTTTCGAACGTTAAAAGTCTAAACAGCATTTTGCAGTTTCGTGAGAAGTGGTGTTGTACCTTCTGAGAAATGCCCATAACAAACTAATACACGTTTGGGTTTTCACTGGAGTTTTCATTTAGTGTTGGTAAAAAAAAAAAAAATCGCTTGACACTGTCCCGTCGGTCCTGTCAAAATGTGGGGAGTCTGCATGCACACCGGAGTTCAGCTCAACTACGATTGGACAATCGGTCATTTGGGAAGTAGAGGGTTAGAGGAATTAGACAGTCAGCCTGCTGACTTTGGGTCCTGGTTTTGGGTGTCTGTGGCATGTGAATGCTGGTGGTGCTGGTTCCTGGCTCTGCGTCTTTACGGCATGTGAATGCTGGTGGTGTGTAGTGGTGCTTTGGATGTGAAGAATCCAGTTTGCTCTGTCTGCTGCAGGATTCTAATGACTCTTAAAACAGACAGACCTGCCAACTGGGACAAGACTGGAGTGTTTCCAGAGTCTGTCCCAGACCTCAACCTGCTGTGGTTTTCAAACCGCTCAGGTTTTTCTCTGCTCTCTCCTTAAATAAACATGACCCACCTGTAACACGTGAGAAATGTACGACACCCCCTCTCCAGTGCTGTGGTTGACTGGACTGTCGGACTGGTGCAGGAGGTCTGTCTCAGACCGAGTTCAGAGAAAGCTTAGAAAATCAGTGACATGGTCCTGATCATGCACACACTGCCCTCAACAGATCAACACACACACACACACACCCCCGACTGTGCTCGTCACGTCCAGCAGGTCTGCCTTCTGCTCGTCATATTTCAGCTCAGAGAGGGAGAGCAAACGCTTGTTACGAATCTGAAATTTCAGTTCAACAGGAATCTGCAGATGGGGTCGTACAAAAACAAGGCGTGGTCTCGGGCGGGGTGGGTGAATTCCAGTGGGAATATAGTTTGATGGAAAAGCGTTAAGCGTAATGCAGGAGTTCAGAGGTTTTGGTGGTCCACAGATTTACTCCTGACATCAGCTCTGTTGCCACGGGAAACCAAGTCGTGTCTCCTAAATGCATTTAGTTTACATGTAGCGTGCATTAGCTGCAAAATTTATCCCCCTGGTGAGTTCTATTTCTATATATTTTTTTTTTAATGCGTATTGGTTTTAAAATATTCACTCATTCTGATCTGCTGTAAAGTCGTGTCCCTCTGGACGGTAACGGTGGCATCTTAGTGTTCGTGAAAGTTGTGGTCGTGACTACTTCTTTAACGTAAAGAAAAGGAGGCAGCCTGAACAGGGAGTCTGTTTATTCGGTTTATCTGTGGTGGGATTTGGAGGAGTGAGTGGGGGTGTCTTGGTCTCACACTGGTTTAGCCGTCGCAGACGCGGGCTTGTTCACACTCGTTGGGTGTGTCTGGGTCAGTACCACACACTGAAAGGCCAACGCGGGTGTCTCCAGGTCGCCAAGCCAAAGTTCTGCTGTAACCGGTTATGCTACATCACAAGGCTTCATAAATGAAGGGCTTATGTGGGTAAAGAATACTGTGAATACTGTGTGTGTGTGTGTGCTCAATTCCTGGGCTATAGCGTGGTTACGTTATTGGTGTAAGGTTTGACTCAGATGGTTGATGTACAACCAGCATAGATTGTAAACTTTGAATCTTGGAAGGAGACGTGCTAATCTGCATGGCTGATGCAACAGCTCTGAGACAAAAGACGCCTCGCCTTCGGGTCTCGGAACCGAGCTGGGCGTCCGCTCGCTCTGTGTTTGCGTTTCGAGGAAGAGTCGTTTCTCTGAGTCCCGACGCGTAGCGGATCGGAGTGTGCTTCTCCTGTGCTTTCCTGAAATGACTGACGTGACTTTTTTTTTTGGTGTCTGTGCTGATGTCCAATCACTGATGCTGCTCACTCACTCACTCCTGATCCTGTGTATGCTGACGTGTCTCTCTCTCTCTCTCTCTCCCTCTCTCTCTGTCGACTACTGCTCTTAGACATGCTATTTGGGGTTTTTTTGTTGTTTTGTTTTTTTTTTTTTAAATGCACGTTTGTTTCTGCAAATGATCAAGTCTCCGACAATGTTTGGCCTTTTGTCCTACCCAATCAGCACGCAGTGGGCAAGTGCCTGTCCCGGTCACAAGAATGTGAAAAGGCCCGGTGATAATGTGATGACCAATGACTGCTGCTGTGTGTGTCCCTCCTGTCCAATCTAACATAGTCTACTTCTCTGTCTACATTACAGACGGCAACTCCAAACTAACATGGCAGTCAGACTGTGCGATGTGGCTTCTCTGCTTAGAAGTGGTTCGTGGGCAGCAGAGCCTTGGACTGGGGTCTGTGGGACATTTTTTCTATCATTTCCATCACGGCCAGTTTGTGTTATTCTAGTAATAATAATAATTCATAATAATAAAAGGCAGTTTTTCCTGTTGTGCCCGGACAGGCCATACCAATCCTCAGTTTTCTGGTGGGGGGTGGCGGAATAGGGGGCCACGCTGTCAGTTGGTTTTGGTTGCTTATCTGTACTGAAATGGGGGGGGGGGGGGGGGGGGGGGGGTGCAAACTGATTTGAAAAATTGGAAGAAAAAACAATTACAAAAACCGTTGGAGCAATTTTTTTTGTTAAAGTTGCACAGATGCCTCGAGGGGGGGGGGGGGGGGGGGGGGGGGTGGGTCAACGTTTGGTTTATGTGCTCAAATCTAATTTTTGTTTTGCTCAAATTTATAGTCACAGTAGTTGTTTGTGTTTTTATTTTGGGCGTGGAGGTGGCCTAAAGGTGAATAATCTCTGAGCTTGTATTGGTATGGTCTATAAGTGTGCACCAGGATATCCTGAGCAGCTTTTTCAAATGCTCAGAATGTTCTCTGAATGCTGTGTTAGCCATTAGGAAGAAAACCCAAAAGAAAGAGAGATCTCTGACACATTACGCTAGAGCTGCAGAGGACTAGAGCTGTGTAGGTTTACAGCTGCCTGGTTTCTTAAGGATGCCTTCTGTTCAATGTGATTGTGTTTGTGGGTGAGACACTCCCTGTGTCCGTGCCTGATGTTTTCACTCGTGTGTATTTTTAAAGTGAACTGTTTAAACAGTGACAAAGCGCCGACTGTCGACGTGAGATCTCTCTGCTCTCTCCCAATTAGTCCCAGTTAACCCTGCACCTGCCATTCCCAGTCACTGTTTAGAACTGCTCTTTTTTTTTTAAAAATCTCTTTTTATATGCGTAGATTTTTCAAACAGTATTTACTAAGAAAGGGAAAAAGCAATGTTCAGTTAAATGGAGTCACAGTTAAACCTGTTGTATAGCATGATTGACTGACTGTACCTAAAAAAAAAAAAAAAAATTAACAATTTGAGTTAACAGTTGGTTGTTAAATGTTTAAAAACAGTCACAGCTGAGCTTGTGTGTCGGTGTGACTGTCACTAAGTTTTATTTTGAACTGAACTCCTGCCAGAGTCCAGGACTGGAACTTGTAGTTCTAGTGAGGAATGCACCAGTCCCCTGGTAGCGGTCTGGCATCTATAAAAGGCAAAAACAAAAAAGCCTAAGTGTAGCTATACTTTAATGTCGGTAAGTGCTTATTTTTAAGAATGGTAAATAAATTACATTTTCAAAATAAATTTTTCAGGCCATGTAGAGTGCTTTTGAGTCTGTTTATCCATCATTGCCACATTCACAGATAAACCGAATGACTGAACAGGACTGGGAAAACTGAATTTTTATCCCGTGGGTGCCAGCTACTGCATGTGGGTTTTTTTGGGTTTTTTTTTTGTTTTTTTTATGACCAGTGTTGGAAAGACGGACAGACTCTAGGACACTAGGGTTTAAAATAAATGACAGGTTTTCATTCCATTGCCAGTTAATTCTTCTGTAGAGTGTCTTGTCAGCTTGAGAATGTGATTTCTGTTTTTGTTTCCCCGTACACACACACACACACACGTGGGCAGTCCCTCTGGTTTGTAACAGAAGTTTTGTTTTTGTCTCTTTAGCAGGTAATTGCTGCCATGGAGACCCAGCTGTCTAATGGGCCGACCTGTAACAGCACAGCCAATGGGCCCTCCTCCATCTCCAACAACTGCTCCTCACCCGTGGAGTCAGGGAGCGTAGAGGACAGTAAAACCAATCTGATAGTCAACTACCTGCCTCAGAACATGACCCAGGAAGAACTCAAGAGCTTGTTCGGAAGCATCGGAGAAATCGAATCCTGTAAATTAGTACGAGACAAAATTACAGGTAACGGAGGATCACTTTAAAAAAAAAAAAAAAAGTCAGGAATTCTAGTGCAATGTTTTAACTACAGAAGTGGGGACAGGCTTGATGGTGAGGTTTTTGTTCTATCTCAACAGTGACCTACCCAGTGTAGTCTGTTGAGGCTACAGATTAATGATGGTAATTAATAAGTAGCAATTAAATCAGTGGTGTGTTGTCTAAACAGATGGATTAAGTGTGCTTCACTTAAATGAGCTGAGAAAAGCCAGGCTGAAGAACTGCTGCAGCAGGACCTAGAGCTGTTCCAGGGCACCAAGCTCCAAATTCTCCCTCTTCTCTGTACATGGCTTTTAATTTGACCATGTTGTGCTATCTCAAGGTATAAATTTCAATTCTAACCCTCCCCCTGCCGAGCGCCCCGATGCTCCTCAGTCTGCCCGCGCCGTGCATTATAAGAGTCTTTGCTTTGTGGGCCCAATTAAAGCAGCGCTCTCTCTGTGTGTGTGTGTGTGTGTGTGTGTTTGGGCTGGAGTTTGCCGAAGCAGAAACGGGCCGCCTTAACTGTGTAAAGTGTTCTCATTAGAACTACGCGCATTTTCTTAGCCGGCGTCATTATCAGGCTTCGCCGCTAGCAAAGCAGATTGGCTGCCTCCATTAGAGCGGCGTTTAATTCTTAAATATCACAGCCTCTAATTTGTACTCCTTTTTAAAAACTTGCTTGTTCTTGTCTCTTGGCCTGGCCCAAGTCGAATCCACTGTGCGCGAAGCTTGCACTTACGGGGGAGGTCCGTCTGACCAAATGTGAATGTTTACTCCTCTGCTAAGATCTGTGGAGAACTTGGAGTTTTGCTTTGCCCTGTCTTGCGGTTGAGACAGGTCCTTGATTAAAATACCAGCTGTCCACTTGATTCGAAAACGCCGACCTTGGACCTAGACTCGCATGCCACATGATGAGGTATAAATGCTGTATAGTTACAGACTGTAGCCAATCTGTTACCATACGCAGATTGTCAGCCTCCCTCTACCCTGTTCATCCACGGTCAGTTTCTGATCACATGACCACTGGATATTGTGTCACCACAGCAGAGACACTGACGTGGTGGTGAGGCGGTGGTGACGTGGTAGACGGCGTCACACTGGTGCGAGTATCTGACACGGCAGTATTGTCGGGGGTTCTTGCACACGTTAGGGTCACATGGTGTCTTGTGGAGGACATGCGGGGCTTGGGGAGACAGATCTCTCATTTCCTGTGTTGTATGTGTATGTAGTGTCAAGGAGGCTGTCATTCGTATTGTAAAGGTGTCCTCTTCCTCTGATCTGTTCAAAGCGATCAGAGCCATCCTCTTCCATCCCTATAATTGGGGGCAACACCCAACATTCCTGAGTCGCTGGGTTGCCGTCGAAATTTCGTCTGAAAATGCACGTCGCCACGCTCTGTCTGCGAAAAAGAGCGTCGGTTGTGAAATGTCGGCTAACTTTACAAACGATCGTACTCCGAAGAATACTGCGCTGACGGTAAGTGATGCGCTTCTGACAGGACGTAGCCTTTGGCTAAAACGATCTCTCCCCGTCTCCACAGTCTGAGAGGCCTGTTCAGGTGTTCTCATGCAAATGGATTCGTGGGTGTGTTTGTTCAGAGAGCTGTAGCATGTTTTAATGGGCTCTTTTCCCAACCATTCAGAATTAAGAGGATGCTGCATGTAGCCTGCCAAGTGTCGGCAGTGCTGGTTCATGTAACTGCGCTTAACGTTCAGTCACTACATTTTTACCCTGAGCGTTTTCTCTCTGCAGAAAACTCTGCATATTCAGTGGTGGGATGAAGTTTTTGATGAAAATCTTATTAAGGCGCCGCCCAGGATGAGTGATTGCGGTGTCTGGAAGTGGAGCTGGCATGGCATTAAGTTCTATTACATTAGCTGAGTCGCTAGTCTCTGAGCGTTAAACATGAGCTTGATGGATTTTCTGTCATTTCCGTTGAGTGAAAAAGTCAAATCAGAGATGCCCTCTGGCACAGTTAGCTGCTGTTGTGCATCTAAAAAAAAAAAAAAACAAAAATAAAACTTTTTTTTTTTTGAAGTGTATACATATTTCCACCAGCACAAAGTAGTGAATTCTTTTCATCATTCTGTTCAGACGCTGAAAGACCCCCCCCTCTCTCTCGGGGCGCATTGACTTCCTGTCTTCTGAATTCCTGTTTAAAGGACACCATGGGGTCTATAGGGGATATGGGGTTGGTTTTAGGGTAACTGGGTTTTCTTGAACCCTGATGGTCCTAAACTTGGTCTCTGATTCTGGTTCATCTCAGCAGCAGGTTTAGATGTCAACTGTAAATGGTTTTTTTTTGTGGTGAAGTCATTTGGAGACACTAAGCCGGTCCTGCCCGGTCGGCGTCTGGCGTCTGTGTGAGTTACGAGGACCGTGTTCCTGGCGTTTTTGACTAATCGCTGTGAGTGCTGTAGCGGTTGGCAGTGCAATACAGTGTGTGTAACGTCCTTGATTTTTGGCTTTTGTTATTAGTCCAGGCCTTCTCAGTGTCCATGGACCAATCTTTGCATAGTCTGCCTGAAATTTCATTTATGACTCTTCTAAAGCCATAAACACTCTGCATGCGTCTTTTATTTTTACCCCCCCCCCCCCCCCCCCCCATGCCACGCCTGATACATGGCCAGTGATTGGTGGAACCCAAATGCTTGGACCAATCGGTGCAGTTTCCCTGGCGCGGCGATGACTGGCAAGTCGGTTCTTGTTGCTATGATGTAACAATGACACATTCCAGGCAATCAGACTCAAAGTGTTTGGGGCTCTTACCTTTCTGCGAATCCCCTGAGAACAGGGCGGCTGCACAGTGGACTCACTGGGACGTTGGTGGTGGAGTTAAGTAGGTTACTGATGAAACGCTGGGTAAAAAGCAGTGATGCTTTGTTGAATGTTTAGTGTCCTCACACTTCACTGGCCATGAGGCTAGAGTGCTTTTAAGCTATAAAACACGACTTTAATCTTGCCCGTTTCCTGTCGGGCGGACAGCAGATGACCAGTGTCTGTCTGTTTACTGTACTGTTGGCTCGGGTTTAACTGGCCTGGCCCAGACCACAGTCCCCTATGTAGTGGCCGGATGTGTCTGAAAAGCAGCAGATTTTAGTGACTCTGAAGGTTGGGTTTATTTATTTATTTGTTTGTTTATTTATTTTGTCTGAGAATCTCTGCAGGACATGGGGTCGTTACGCCCCTCCTCTCCTCCAGGTCCAGCAGGTTTTTAGGTTTAGGCCCAGCGGGCAGCGGGTATGCTGTTCAGTGCAGTGAAATCTGAGGGCAGATGCACTGATTCTGCTGGAGGTGGGCGGACTGAAAAGACCCTGAGCCCCCCCCCCCCCCCCCCCCCCCCTCTCTGACTGCTCTTCCCCGGGGGGGCCGCTGCTGAACCCAAGACCTCCCTCGGGCACCCTGGGCACACTGTGATGTCACTCAGGAGACGTCCTGAGCGGATCCTGAATCCCCTCTGAGGATCCGACAGGCCTCGGAGAAAGATTCCCGTTTCTTTGGTCTTAAGTCTTTTTCTCTTTCAGCATGGGATCGGTGTAATCTCTACAGCCTACACTAAAGGAAGGTGTGTCTAGCTTGGTCCACCTGCCTCTCTTCCTCCACGTTTCAGCAAACAGTAACTAGAGAATGAGGGTGACTCTTGGTTGCCTTTCTAATCGAGAAGGGTCTGACTGCAGAGCCACAGAGCTGCAGTTTCACATCAGGCCAACGGCTGACCGTCAGGACCTAACACCAGCCCTTACCCTAACCACGAAAGAGTCCAGTGCCCGCACACGCGCTGAATACCACTGGCCTGAAAGCGCTGCTGTGCATAAACCTGCAGCTCTGCAGACAGATACCGTTGTTCTAATAACAGCCTGAGCACTGGGTGCAGTCCTAACACACAGCCCCTGAACACGCCACATCCTCCTTGGCTTACGCTGTCTGTGTGAACCAGTTATGGTCCGGTCAAGAGGCTCGGGTGCTGGGTTTGGACCGGAGACTGGAGGGTTCCACGGGGTGACGTTTAGTTGCTGCTTCTCCACTTGGTTGTGTTTGTGCAGGTCCAGCGAAACAGCCGGGTTTGGTTTGGCTCACGTATTTAAAGTTAGGGTGTCGTCATCTGGTTTTCAGAGTGTTTTTCGTTTCTCCTGGCTGTACCACTCTCCCTGAGACGAGGTGAAGTGGGGTTTGTGAACTGCCTTTAGTAACGGCTCGGGAACCTGCATGACTCATCTTGTTAAACACACTTATATATACACACACACGTATACACACTCACACACACTCTCTGACTGCCTCTGTCTGTCCTTGTTCAGGCCCCTTGTGCAAAGTCCAGTCTCTGAATTTATGGTGGTTTCTTGTGAACTGTGATGCATTTTTAAAGAAATTGTGGTATAGGGTAGCATTTGCCCCTTACCTTTTAAAGGCTATTCAGTGTTTGACTGACTGTTTCTCTTAGTTCATCTCTCTAGGATTTTGAACTGGACTAGTTGTTCATCCCTTTCAGGTCTGACTGTTTGTAACTTGACTAGTCGTTGGTCTGAGTTTTGCTGCGTTGTCTGAATAAGGGGGTGGGTGGAAGTCTCAGGCTGGGTCGTGGTTTGAGTGAAACTGAGGTTTTGTGGTTGTGGTGGTGGTGGTTGTTTGTGCATTGGCTGGTGGAGAGGCTGTTGAAGCAGAGTGTGAAGCTGGCGTGCTGTCGGTCTCGAGACTGGTGCCTGAGGAGATTATGAAAAGGTTGAGCTGGGAGGTGCTGGTGTTGAACTGGACCAGAAGCCCAGAGATGGAGAGGTAGGAGTTGAAGGAAATTGCTTTGGGAGCGTGTACCATTAGAGTGGGTGTCAATCTCTCAGTCCATTATTTATTTATCGCCGGCTGGATGGATGCCAGAGAGCACAGTTATGGGAAGCGCTTGGCTGAAGTTTCACATGACTCACAGATATTGGATTCTGCGGTTGCCGGAAATTTTTATTTTTTTATTTTTTATTTATTCATTTTTTTTAAATCCTCGATCAAGTCAGTGTGCCAGTTGTTTGGTAAAAAGGAGCACAGAGCAGCTTGGAGAATGGACGTTTTAACACTCTGCCATTATCTCTGCTCCTGTTTTACATGAGCGGAAGACTGCGTCGTTTGGGGCTCGAACGGTTATATTCATATTTCCTTTTATATTTTATTTGCTTTCTGGAGAGAGACCGTGTTTTTCGATTTCCAGAATGGTCGTAACTCTCATCTGTGTGTTAGCTCGGTGTGGATCTCGCCTTTATTTAGTGTGGTAGAATCCGTTTCCTGTCCCTCCAGTTAAGTTTCCAGTTTTATTCCCAGTTCAACACTATTTGTAAACTGGTCTCATTTCTGGTTGTGCCCTGTCATGGCGTAATGTAAATGGTATTGGGTCCAGTCATGCACCTTTCCCCCCCCCCCTTATTTTTTCCCTCCTGTCCCACTGCAGTGTGAATTGGATGGCTGAGTACAGCAGTGTCCCCGATATTCCAGCAATGTTATAATCTCGGCGTTTGTGTTCTGTGTTCTCAGGCCAGAGCCTGGGTTACGGGTTCGTGAATTACGTCGATCCAAAGGATGCGGAAAAAGCCATCAACACCTTAAACGGCCTGCGACTGCAGACGAAAACCATCAAGGTAAGAGGCATGTGCACCCACAACTCAGACACGCGTGTGTGTGTGTGTGAGAGAGAAGACTGTCACATAATGGGATCTGATTTGTTAACTTTCGTTTACTGGATGTTCAGGAGAGAAACCTTGGTCTGCAGGCAGGTAATGTTGGCTCTGTGCGTTAATGCAGAATGTTTTTACTGAGTACAATTCTCAGCCGGTTCTGCATCGCTGAGCTCATATTTCAGTCCATCAGTGAGACAACGCACTAAACAGGCTTCAGTACTGAGTAGGTTTCCATCAATGCCAAACTGGTGCAGTGCAGATGTGATTATATGTAGGTGGGATTGAAGGGTCTGTGGTGTGTTCTCTACAGTCATCAAAGGAAAAAGGGAATGGCTTTTTTAAAAAAAAAAAAAAAAACATGACACATTCCCCAGGTGTGCTGCGAAAGACACAGATAATACCTTTAGAGGTATTAACATCAAATGAAGCGTGTGTCTGTGTGTGGGGTGGGTGAATGAGGGCAGTACTGGTTATGAAGGTTGTCTGTCTGTGGGGTGGGTGAATGAGAGCAGTAATGGTTATGAAGGTTGTCTGTCTGTGGGGTGGGTGAATGAGGGCAGTAATGGTTATGAAGGTTGTCTGTCTGTGGGGGGGGTGAATGAGGGCAGTAATGGTTATGAAGGTTGTCTGTCTGGGGGGTGGGTGAATGAGGGCAGTAATGGTTATGAAGGTTGTCTGTCTGGGGGGTGGGTGAATGAGGGCAGTAATGGTTATGAAGGCTGTCTGTCTGTGTGTGGGTGTGTCTGTGGGGGTGTGGGGTGGGTGAATGAGGGCAGTAATGGTTATGAAGGTTGTCTGTCTGGGGGGTGGGTGAATGAGAGCAGTAATGGTTATGAAGGTTGTCTGTCTGTGGGGTGGGTGAATGAGGGCAGTAATGGTTATGAAGGTTGTCTGTCTGGGGGGTGGGTGAATGAGGGCAGTAATGGTTATGAAGGTTGTCTGTCTGTGGGGTGGGTGAATGAGGGCAGTAATGGTTATGAAGGCTGTCTGTCTGTGGGGTGGGTGAATGAGAGCAGTAATGGTTATGAAGGTTGTCTGTCTGGGGGGTGGGTGAATGAGAGCAGTAATGGTTATGAAGGTTGTCTGTCTGTGGGGTGGGTGAATGAGAGCAGTAATGGTTATAAAGGCTGTCTGTCTGTGGGGTGGGTGAATGAGGGCAGTAATGGTTATGAAGGCTGTCTGTGTGTGGGTGAATGAGGGCAGTAATGGTTATGAAGGCTGTCTGTCTGTGGGGTGGGTGAATGAGGGCAGTAATGGTTATGAAGGTTGTCTGTCTGTGGGGTGGGTGAATGAGGGCAGTAATGGTTATGAAGGCTGTCTGTCTGTGGGGTGGGTGAATGAGGGCAGTAATGGTTATGAAGGTTGTCTGTCTGTGTGGGGGTGTGTCTGTCTGTGGGGTGGGTGAATGAGGGCAGTAATGGTTATGAAGGTTGTCTGTCTGTGGGGTGGGTGAATGAGGGCAGTAATGGTTATGAAGGTTGTCTGTCTGTGGGGTGGGTGAATGAGGGCAGTAATGGTTATGAAGGTTGTCTGTCTGTGGGGTGGGTGAATGAGGGCAGTAATGGTTATGAAGGTTGTCTGTCTGTGGGGTGGGTGAATGAGGGCAGTAATGGTTATGAAGGTTGTCTGTCTGGGGGGTGGTGAATGAGGGCAGTAATGGTTATGAAGGTTGTCTGTCTGTGGGGTGGGTGAATGAGGGTACTAATGGTTATGAAGGTTGTGTTGGAGGAGATTGTGGGATCTGAGATGAAAGATGGGAGTTAAGGGTGGGAGATGGAGGGAGGGAGGGAGAGAGAGAGAGAGGGGAGGAGTAGGGATGGGAGGTAGAAGACGGAGACCAGCTCTCCTCATGGCCGTCCTCTTCTCAGGATGGCTTGTCTGAGAGCGACCGTCTGGGAGGGTGTCGTCCAGCCTCAGCTGTGCCTCATAAAGGATTTCCATTTAGAGTTTTAATTAAGGCTGAGCAGTTCGCTGATACCATCCGGAGCCTGAGACTGGACAGAGACAGACACACTCTGTCTCTACAGAACGTGTAATTAACTTCATGGCCTGTGTTCTCCTGATAAACCCAGTCTCCGTTAAGAGACTGGGAGAAATCCTGACTGCTCAGGTACGCTCACTAACAAAACGGACCAGTGTGCCACCATCTCCACCAAAACGGACCAGTCCGTTCAGTTTAAACACATCAGTTCTTTTTCTTTGTATTAGCATTATAAGTGGACTAATTCTTTTTGTCTGTTAGTTTCAACAATCAATCCAAGTACTGTGTAGTTTTATGGGCTTTTGAGCAAGTCATAAAACTTGACTGAGGCGGTTTGTTTGGTGCTGACTTTGCAGCGGCAGAGGTTCTAGAACCTTCTGATCGCTGTGTGTTAGTGCTGTGTGCTTAGTAAACAGATGTTTGAAAGTGTTTTCCTGCGGCAGTGGTGAGAGCTAATGGTTTTATTAAACCTGTAGAGGCGTTGACACACAGTGATGTGTTCGTGCTGGTATATGACCAGACACTGTGGGCCCTCTGTCACACTATACAATACGCGTTAGGTTTGGGCTGATAGACCAGTGGTTCTCAATCCTGCTCCTAGAGGACCCCTGCTCTGCATATCTTCCATCTATCCTTGTTCTGAACACACCTGATTAGTGTGATTAACATGCTCCTGATTAAATCAGGTGTGTTCAGCCAATCAGAAGTGCCACTGATGTTCAGTCAGGTAGGCAGAGCAGGGAAAGATGGAAAACGTGCAGAGGAGAGGGTCCCTCCCGGGAGCAGGGTTGAGGAACACTGCGATTAGACGATGCCATCGTCCAACACCGATGGCTGACGGTCTTCACGACGTTGAGCCCAACATCGTGGCCCACCCCCACCCCGGTCCACCCTGTCAGCGGAGCGCACCCCCACCCCCACCCCGGTCCACACTGTCAGCGGAGCGCACCCTGCCCCCCACCCCGGTCCACACTGTCAGCGGAGCGCACCCTGCCCCACACACACACACACACACACACAGGTGCTATAATTTGTGTCTCTGCTATAACGTAGAACAATATATTTATTACTTATTTATTACTTATTTGCGGGGATTTCCCCGGGGGTTATGTTGAGCTGTAGAACTGATGAATATGTGTTTTAAGGAGTGTCAGCCAGGGAGTGCAAAAATGAAGGATGGGTTTGTTCTAATTATTATAATAGCTCCTTGCACCTGATTCACTAAAGGAAAACCAGCGTATTTAATCACATTATTAACCGCCCAGTGAAAGCAGGTTTTAATTTGAGACGCAAACATAAATTATTTTTGAATGTACCGGGTTTGTGCTTGCCTCAGTAAATCAGGGGGCGAGTCTTTTATTTGTATGGTAAAACTCACAGAACAAACTCTCCTGTTCTCTGCTATACCCGTCTTAAACAAATCATTCCTAATCGTCATGTGGTTATTAAGTCTTTTTTCACAGTGTCTCGCCCTGTACTTTTAACTGAGATTTTCATGTTTAGGAAAAATATAATCAATGAATTATTAGTATTGTAATGACTAGAGGAAACTCTTACTGATGTACTGTCACATCCTGGCTGTTTATAATCCTAATTTTCCACACTGCATTTGAAGCGGCCCTGGCTTAGGCCAATTACCTGGCCGGACTTCAGCGACTTCAAGTAATTAATTGGCTTTTTTTTTTCTGATTGTCTTATGGTTATTATTACCCAATGTTACTATAAATTGAAATAAGAGTGATGTGTCTGATCACACCTTTTTATTTAAAAAAAAAAAAACAAAACAAAAAAAAAACTGAGGACTCTTTTATAGGCTAAAACTCAGGAGACCCATTTTACATTCAGAGGAGTTCAGTTAAGACAGTTTAAACCAGGAGTGTCAAACTCCGGTCCTGGAGGGCCGAGGTCCTGCTGTTTTTCTTGTAGACCAACTAAATAGAATCTCGGATTGGCTGAAGAGTGTCCACACCTGTTTTCAAGGTGAAAATCAACAGGTAACTAAGAGGTGAAAACAAAAAACAGCAGGACCCCGGCCCTCCAGGACCGGAGTTTGACTCCCCTGATTTAAACAGTCAAGATTTTACTGTGCAAGAAAATGCAAAACAAATGATGCAATCGTCTTATGTGATACTAGATCTTACATGAACGAAAAGCCCCCCCCCCCCCCCCCCGGGCCCTGATGTCATCGCCCATCGCGATGTTTCACCGTAGACGTCATGTGCCGGTTCGGTACACGTCACCAAACCCTAACACACATGAAACTGCACAAGCCCCTGTAGTCTGGTTGCTGCTCATGCCGACCGTTATGAATGTCTGACTCATTTTGTACCCTTGTCTTTCTGAGACGGCATTACATGCAGTGCTGTTTAGCGACACAGCCCCCCCCCCCCCCCCCCCCCCCCCCTCTCTCTCTCTCTCTCTCTCTCCTCTCTCTCTCTCTCTCTCTCTCTCTCTCTCTCTCTCTCTCTCTCTCTGTGTGTGTGTGAAGAATTGCAGTAGAAATGAAAAATGGATTTGTGGGAGGTTTTTTTTGTTTTGTTTTTTCCCCATTCGCTGCATGTGCGTAAGGCTTGGTCCGCTCGGCTGTGGCGGACAGAGGCTCTCGTGTTGCAGTGGTCTGAAGGCTCTCCAGCCTGCTCAGGACTCTCCAGTCAAGTACCGTTGACTGTGTTCGCCCCGTCTCCAGGGTGAACATGTGAACATCTCATAACGGGCTCGGGTGAGATTAGCCAGAACGTCAAGGACCAGATTCAAACTGATACCAAACGCGCACTAAGAGCATCCTTTATTTTTTTATTTTTTTTTTTTTCTAAGGTGTTAGTTTCTTTCTGCAGAGATGGAAATGAGAGTATGTATAGCCATGATTTTGCTTTGTTACAGTAGCAACATAAAGGAGGAGAAAATGGAAGGAACTGGAGATGTTTTCCTTGGTCTTTGAGTAGCAGAAAAGTCGTGTTGATTTGAACTTCATCTCGGCTTTCCACACGGCTCACGAGTACACCCCCCCCCCCCCCCCGAACACACACACACACTGTGGCGTGTGTGTGTCAGACGGCTGGCGGGCTGCGGGGTGTGTTGAGATGGAGCTGCAGGAGGCTGTGCTCCTGTTTTTTTTAAAGTGTTAAAACCTGACTGACAGGTGCATCAGTAAACGCTTATTTCCATCTGCTCTGGTCTCTGGCTCCTTCTTCCCTCCCCCACGTGTCTGGGAGGGGTTTGTTCTTTAAAGTCTGTGTCTGTCAACGCCGCCAGATCTGTGGATGCACTTATTTGTGCCAGGTGCTATCAGAATGGAACGGCTCATACGCACCTTTACAGACACACGATTTGGTCTCTAAGACGGTGGGGGGAGGGGGGCATTATTTCACAGGGTTCTGGACGTTTGGTTCTTCAGCGAGAGAAGACTGTCAAACCACTGCAGCGTAACTGTACGGCACCGTGTTTGAACCCTGAGGTTACGGCAGTGGGTGGAGCCTCGCACTCCTGGTTGCAATGCATTGTGAGATGAATTGTTCCTTCGTGGTGTGCAGAGGCCATCCCAGGGGTGAGGGCGGGGGGAGTCAGGCGTGTTTTTGTGTTTTGAGTTTGGCCGTAATTTTTCATGCATTGCTAAGAGACTTCAGAGGAGCTACACTGAGAGAAGGCCGCTCGGTGCTGGTCAGTGGGAGGCCTGGCCCTCAGCCTGCTCTAATGAAGAGTTAGCCTTTAGCGCTAGCGTCTGACGGCTGTTTTTAAAGGCCTGTCTCTTCATTAAGCCTTTCTCCTTTTGCTTGAATGGACCTTAAATATGAGCGGTGCTCTCTCTCAGTGGGAGTTCTGGTTTGTCTGGTTTTCAAACACGGGGCTGCTCTGTGTCTGCTGACGCGGTCAAAGTGCCGAGTGCTTCGGCTGATCCTTTGAGAGGTCTTGATGTTCTGTAATCTGTGTTTTGTATGTTTGTTTGTTTTTTTTCCTGTCTGTAGCCTCTCTCTGTTTCGAGTCCATGTTTAACACAAAGGCACAGTGCCATCCTACGCTAACACAGCCTTTTTTTGCTTCGCCGGGGGGGGGGGGGGGTTTCTTTTAAATCTGCGTTTCTGTGACTGCAGAGTGCAGTCAGCCTCTCTGTACTCCTGCCCTGCTGCTAGCCGCCACGTGTTTGTGTGAATCCAGTCGGGGGGGGGAGAGAAAGCAGCCCCGCTCATGAATATTCTAATTTACACCATTGTGAGGGAAGAGTGTTGTCGTAACGATTACTGCTGGCCATCCTGAATGGCCTGTTCCTTTGGCAGGGACGCGTTTGACAGCCTGTGGTGATTCTGCAGTCGCTCAGTAACAAACAGGAACTGAGCAGGTTGAGGTCTTTTGTTAGTCGACACCCCCCTCCCCCTGGTGTTTGTATTGGAAGCAGTGTGTGTGTGTGTGGATGGGTGTGTCTGTCTTGAAGGCCACTGTATGCAGGTGTACGTAGCTATGTTTCAATGGGAGTGAACACAAGTACATGTGTCTTGGAGTGATGGCCTGTTTTTTGTTTGTTTTGGTTGTCTGAACATGTGAATGGTTGTCTCTTGGAATCATTGCGTGTATCTTAATGTTTGTGGAGTCTTGGCCAAATGTAACCAGTTTTTGTGGCCTCTCTCTCTCTCTGCCCCCCCCCTCCCCCTTTAGGTGTCGTATGCCCGGCCAAGTTCGGCCTCGATCAGAGATGCCAACCTGTATGTGAGTGGTCTGCCAAAGACCATGACTCAGAAAGAACTGGAGCAGCTCTTCTCCCAGCACGGCCGCATCATTACCTCACGCATACTGGTCGACCAGGTCACCGGTGAGCCCTTAGACACATGCATGCACACATGCCCATATCAGGTGATCACACATTCATCCTGAATACCTATTGCTTTAAGGTTTACACTTGCTCTGGGTGATTTGTGGTTTTATTTTTTTATGCACGCGTGTGTGTGTGTGTTAAATGAGTAGTTCAGGCTAGACCTGCACTCCCTCAGCGTGTGACCTGCATCTCTAAACAATCAGTGGAGAGAGATTTCTAACTACTCTGCCTGTCCTCTCGGCCTGTAAACCCAGGGTCCTGGGCTCCAGCTCAGGCTTTTACATTTTGCCATGATATGAGGACAATGCAGGTGTCTTGTGCTGTTTTACTGGGCTGGGTGGGCCGCGTGTGTGTGGTTTATAGCAATTCTAATTAAAAAAAAACATGGTCTTACCTCAGATCTGTGAAACCAGAGGGGATCAGGTTGTGTGTTGCTTTGTGTCAGAGGCAGCTTTGTCCAGTGTTAAATCAGCTGAGTTTAAGGCCATTTGTTAGATTGTGTGTATGCGTGTGTGTCGGCCAGTCTCATTCACAACTTTACAGCTCCGTGCCAAACAGGGGCCGGTATCTCTCCACACAGAACCCAGAGACTTCCTTCCAATGGCACGTCTCTCTCTCCTTTTGGAATACATTAGATGGGCTGGCGTTTGGTTCCAAAAATGCAATTTTCCACCAACGACACTCATAAATATGCATGAACTGCTGAAATGTGAAATAGATGGATATGAGGGAGAGAGAGAGAGAGAGAGAGACGGGGAGAGGGAGAAGGCAGACAGGGTAATGCCAGTCCCCCACCCCCCCTCCATCTTCTCCTCTTCCCCAGCCCTGGAGGTGTCAGTTTAATGCCTGTTTCATGGGGAGAAATAAAATGAATTTACAGCTGTTATCGTCTCCATTTCCAAAGTGCCAAGTCGAAATGGAGCCAGTGCGCTCCTTCAGAGAGGAGTAATAAACAGAACCAGGCTCACACCCGTTCACTCCATCGCTCTCTCTCCCCTCTCTCTTTCCCCCACCCTCTCTCTCCCTCTCTCCCCTCTCTTTCCCCCACCCTCTTCCTCTCTCTCTCTCCATCTTTCTGTTGCTGAAATGCGGCATGTTCACCCTGTTCTCCCTGGCATGGACTGGGGAGGGGGGGGGGGCAAGGTTCCCATTTGTATCTTGTTGCCAAGGTGATTGTCGTTTTATGTGCAGTTAGAACGTGACTTCACGCTGTATTGGTGTTGCCCAGAGGCAGCTGAAAATGGGAAGGGTTTTTTTTTTTGTTTTGGGTAATTTGTAAGATCTCGTTAAAAGCAGCTGTGGTGCTTTCATCTAAGGTAACTTGTCACTTTTTTCTGTCTCTCCTGGTTTTCAGCCATTTTAAAGCCTTAGTTTGCCGTGCACTTTGCTCTGAAGCCTTGCCTTTTTTTTTTCTTCTCTCTTCCATGTTTCACAGCCTCTGGATCCCCTTATATAACCTTTACCCCAAAAAAGACGTTTCTCTCTGTTTTGGGGGGGGGGTGTAATTATCTTGCATTGTCATGGCTTTTACAGGTTTGATTTATGTAGGCTCTTGGTCTGTCTCTCGATTTTACACAGGCTCTTAAGCCGTGTGCTGTGGGGAGTAGTGTAGTGCCTTGTCTAAAGCCTTAATTAGCAGGAGTGGTCTAACACGTCTGTGTGCTCAGACAAGCAGTAAACTGCTCCTAATGTACAGTGACCTGCTTAAGCATCACTGAAACAGTGTGGTTAGTCACTAATGTACAGTGACCTGCTTAAACATGTGTGAACAGTGTGGTTAGTCACTAATGTACAGTGACCTGCTTAAACATCACTGGAACAGTGTGGTTAGTCACTAATGTACAGTGACCTGCTTAAACATGTGTGAACAGTGTGGTTAGTTACTAATGTACAGTGACCTGCTTAAGCATCACTGGAACAGTGTGGTTAGTCACTAATGTACAGTGACCTGCTTAAACATCACTGGAACAGTGTGGTTAGTCACTAATGTACAGTGACCTGCTTAAACCTCACTGGAACAGTGTGGTTAGTCAGTAATGTACAGTGACCTGCTTGAACATCACTGGAACAGTGTGGTTAGTTACTAATGTACAGTGACCTGCTTAAACATGTGTGAACAGTGTGGTTAGTGACGCTCTAGTTTCTCACTGTGACAGTGCTGTCTCACACTGTAATCTCATATTTAATGACTAAACACAAGCCTCAGTCATTTTGGGTTAGGCTGATTTGAGTTGTATCATGATGCAACAGATGAATTGTTTCTTTCTTATGCTTATTATGAAACTATGTGGATGTAAGTGCGGTATTTCACTGGCGTGTGGTTTCTTTCCCCAGGTGTCTCCAGAGGGGTGGGTTTTATCCGATTTGACCGGAGGGTAGAGGCGGAAGAGGCCATTAAAGGGTTAAACGGACAGAAGCCTCCTGGAGCCACTGAACCAATCACGGTCAAGTTTGCCAATAATCCCAGTCAGAAAACCAGTCAGGCGCTGTTGTCCCAGCTGTACCAGTCCCCTAACCGACGGTACCCAGGCCCACTCGCACAGCAGGCCCAGCGCTTCAGGTACTGCCAACACCTGAACACACTCACCTGAACACGCGCCCCTTAACTGAGCACACACCCCTGTGTACACATACGGTCCTCGCCTGAATGCACTCAACTGTATACACACTGCTTACCTGAACACACGCCTACAATTCTAACCTGAACACGCTCTCACCTGTATACACATACAATCCTTACCTGAACACGCACTTGCACACCAACACTCCTTACCTGAATACACGCACATACAAGTTCCTTACCTGAACATGCACTCACCCGTATACATGCACCTTGACTTAGCACACACCAACTGTTCTAACCTTAACATGCACTCACTTGTATAAACCTACAGTCTTTCCCTGAACACGCACTCACCTGTACTCAGTCCTTAACTGAACACACACTCACCTGTACACACAGTCCCCACCTGAACACATAACGTATCTGTACACACGGTCCCCTGGGTCTGGAGAGTATGTTTTTTTTGATGAGTCTTGTAAACCACCAGTGTTTTCTGATGAGTACCTGCTGTTATACCTCTCCATTATCTTCATTTAAAATGTCTCAACTGTAACAGAGACCATTTAAGGTTTTGTCCAAATAAATGATTGAACTATTACAATGTCTGGGTTTTTTTTGGTTTGGTTTTGCAGTAAACGGTGTCAGTCCAGGCTTGGTTACATTAGTAGACCTGACTGTGTATTGTCCTTCGTGTCAAATGGGTGTCAAAACTGGGCCTGGTCAGTTGGAGAATTGGGGCTCTGTCATCCATACCCTGTAGAGATTTTGTTTTTCCCTTTCAAATTCACCTGAGACATGAGGTGTCGGCTCACTTAAACAGATAGGGTGAAGGACAGCCTTTCAATGGCACCGTGGTTTTATTTTTTTTTCTTTTCTTTTTCCAGGTTGGATAATCTGTTAAACATGGCCTACGGAGTCAAAAGGTAACTACGTACTGGTTCACTTTTTGTCCATTATTGATATTTCTCCATTTCTTTGGCATTTGTGAAACTGCCATGTCTCAGTCACTGAATTTGAGTGACCATCTGGGCATTTAGACATCAGAACTAAATCAGACAGAAACGGTTAGTCTGACTGTGCATGTGTGTCTGGCATAAGCCTGTGTGTGCGCACACATACAGAGATGCAGTGTGTCTGCCTGCATCTGTGTGTGTGCCCCTGTGTGTGTGTATCTGCCTGCCTGCGTGCGTGCGTGTGTGTGTGTGTGTTTGTATGCGGTTCACCAGGCCCGGAGTTTGATTCGATGTGGCAGCAGAAAGGCTAGTGACGCGTCATGTGACTCCCTACCTGCTCGTATCGCCCCCGGCAACAGTCCCCCCAGCTAGACGCGCTCTCAGATACACCTCTGTCAAAGACACGTCCCATTTACGCGCCTGGCTCACCCACGCGGAGGGGCGCTCCAGTCGCGTCCTTACAGTAGAGGGCTTGGCCGCGTGCTCAGTTTTTTACCATTTTACTTTCTTACCTTAAAGCACCTCAGCAGACAGCAGGCGCCTCAGAGAGTCTCCCGGCTGTGAACAAGCCACCTACGCTTGTCTAAGCCCAAGTTAACTGGCCTCGCTTCAGCCAGTGCAGTGCCGTCCTTTACACGTGTAAGCAAGCCGAGAGGCCGGGCGAAATGGATCACGCCTGTGTTGTTTTCACGCAGAAATACAGGAGTTTAGAGATGAATGGTCACTAATCCTTTCTTTTAGATGAATAGGACCATAACCTAGACTAAGAGTTTCATTGATTATTTTTATTTTTTTTTTTTTAGTGAAATGTCTCTCTTGGGCCTCTCTTGTTGTGTTGTTTTAATGAAACAGAGAGGCAGACAGTCTGTGCTGAGTCAGATTCTTTAGTGGAGAGGAGGAGAGAAGCGGAGTGGGATGGGCCCACGTTGACTCTCGTCACTGCCCCCCTCCTCATGTAGCCCAGACTCGCCCAGTGACGTTATGCTTTTCTGACCTGGCGGAGTCCTGGCGGCGTTCTGCTCTCCCCGCTGACTGGTAACCCGGCACTTCAGAGTCGTTTTTCTTTTAAGATCCCGTTCTAAACGGCGTGGCTTCGACAGCCATCTGGAGGTGTAGGCCCGCTGAATCTCTGGAAGGTTCCTCAATGTGGAGTGTACCTGTCAGAGAGGGGCGAGGGAACCAGCGTGCCTGATCCAACCCAAACCGCCCCCCGAAATAATTCACCTCTCGTACAGAGCTCAGCGTCTCTTTTTTTTTTTTTTCTGTCTTTTGAAATCTTACTGCTTCCTGTGTGGAGGGGAAGAACCAGGGCCTTTTTTTTTTTTTTTTAACGTATCTAAATTTTAGATTTTAGAAACCGAGGAGTGTTGGACCCATCTGTGGGTGCTTTGTTAATGGTGTATATTTAGGTATATAATATGACGTATATATTTGTAGCGGTTTGGACAGCGAGGTGTGAGAGCGAGCGGCTGAATCAGACGGAGCGTGTGTTTGTCTGGGTTGACGATCGCTCTCTGACCTGAGTGTTGCTTGAATAGTGAGATGTGGATGAAACAAAACGCAGATGAAGATTCTCCAGCGTAGCTGCCATCCATCAATACCCTGCACTAAATTTAGTCGCTTTAATCTGCTCCAGTCTCTGCCCTCAGAGTACTCTCTTCATTCTGCTCTTTCAGACGTTAGTGCCATATCCTGTACTTTAGCCTGCGATTATCTGTTCCCGGAGCTTTGAACTCAACACACGTGTTCATAGGCAGTCTGTGGTCCTTTAGAGAGCCGTTCGATGTAAATCATTAATTGATGTTGATAACTAATTGATGAAAGTGTATAATCTTAATAAAGGACGTTTCCCTGTTCTGTCCATACAGTAGGTTCTCCCCCATGACCATCGATGGAGTGACCAGTCTGGCCGGCATTAACATCCCGGGTCAGGCCGGGACCGGCTGGTGCATCTTCGTGTATAACCTGGCTCCGGACGCCGACGAGAGCATCCTGTGGCAGATGTTCGGCCCGTTCGGGGCCGTGACGAACGTCAAGGTCATCCGCGACTTCAACACAAACAAATGCAAAGGCTTCGGGTTCGTCACCATGACTAACTACGACGAGGCGGCCATGGCGATCGCCAGCCTTAACGGGTACCGGCTCGGGGAGAGAGTCCTGCAGGTCTCATTCAAAACCAACAAAACGCACAAAGCCTAACATAGCAGCTCCCGATTGTTCTCGCTGCCCGAGAAATTCGGCGACAGGTGGTGTGTGGTGAGAGGAAAGATGTGGAAATGTAAGGTAAAATTTTTACACTTTGAAAAAAAGAAAATGTATTTGAAAATCAGTGTTATGGAGGGAAGGGAAGAGGTAGTTTTTGGCATCCAACAGTGCGTGTGGTGGTTTGGTTTTTTTTCTTTTTTGTTTTTTTTTTCCCCTCTTTGAGTTTTTTTTTTTTTTTTTTTTTTTTCCCCCCCAAGTACAAGTCTTGACCTTTTGACATGTGTTTTGTTAGGCTGACTTAAAGAGCCTATCTAACAGGATTTCTGTTCATTTACTTTTGATTAATATACCTGTCCAGTTTCATTCTGTAGCTGCCCTTTGAAAGAGGGAGCTTTTACAGTATTACTGATAGTTTACTGTTATTTTGTTGAACATGTGCTTTGAAAGTAGTCGTGTACGATTTGTGGGTTTTTTGTTTGTGTTTTTCTCGTGTCCTGAGTTGCCTTCGGTGAGGTTACGTTACAAGTGCGTAAGAAATGATCTTTATTTTGAACTCGGTTTCTTCACTGTTTTACATTCCGGTTTGTGGAAGTGTTTTTTGCTTTGTTGTTTATCAGTTGTTTATTAGTTGGCTGCATAACTTTTGCTTATTGTAAAAATGAATGGAAAAAGACAAAAAACTTCTTAAAGCAGTACCTTGCCAAAGAGCTACGAACCTCTTTGATGTGGGTTTAAAAAGCATCTATTTTTATAAAAAGAAAAATTTGGAGAAACTTTTTACTGGACCTGGAACAAATATTTTGACTTGGATACTTTGAGAAAAAAAAAAAAAACAATCTTCATAGGACACCTTGCGAGCTTTTGAACTTTACCAGAAAAAGTTTGCAGAGGTAGAAATTTCTGGAGAGATTTGTGATGTAAAAGAGAACATTTTGAGATCTTTGTATTACCTTTAGATTGTAGAATCACTGGCAGTCCTGTTTCCGTTTGTACAAAAAATAGAAACACCTGCAGGTTTGGTCGTCCGGTTTGTGACATGACTAGTCACCTGCCTTTCAATCTGTCTTTCTGTTTTTTGGGGGGTGGGTGTGTGTGTGTGTGGGGGGGGGGGTAGCACTGACAGTAATACTAAGGTTCGGTCCACTGACGTGCATGCTAACTCCAGTGTGAATCTTTCAAAGGTAAACGAGGGATTGAGGGGAAAAAAAAAATCTGTTCTTCCTTAAGAGTTACCCTTCAGACAGCTCATGGTGTTTCCTGATGTACTTACTATATCGTTAAAGACGTTTGTCTTTATGAATCAAACTACAAGGTTTTTACCTGCTTTCTGTGAACACACGAGAGTGGAACCGCTGACGAGAGCAGCTAGAGAAATCTAGTGGGAGCGACTGGTAGAGGACACACTCCTGAGCTAACCGCTATGTAAATAAGTCATTTTTCTGTTGAGTAACTTTCTGTTCCCTTCTTTTGGACTTGAGTGCTTTCCCCCACCCCCCCACCCCTCCTAGAGTAGGTAATATGTATATATCATTTTCCTTATGGGTAATCTACTGCCTTATGTTTTTATTTTCAGTTTTTTTGGGGGGGGGAGGGGGGTCTGTTTCTTTTTGTTGTACTCTGGAAGTTGTTTACATTGAGTTGAAACACTTGATTTAGTTGTCCTATGGACTATCATTAGTGTATAAGATTTGTTGGTTGTTTGGTCTGTAGATAGTATTGCTTCTGCTATTAAGAAAATAATAGACGTTAGGTTTTGTTTTTTGTTTTTTTTTAATTTCTCTCCATTTGTTTTATATATTACACATTCTAAATATATTTGTGGTCGGAGATCAATGAAGAGCCACAGTTTTGAACAAATTTACTTTTTTTTTTTTCCATATTCATGTATACATAATGCATATAACCTGTTTAAAAAAAAAAGAAAAGGAAAAAAAAAGAGAACTTTAAAGATGTATATTGCTTAATTTATGTGGGGTGGGGGAGGGAGGGCAGGGGCTGGTGGCGTTCCTGTAACCATGGCAGCGAGGTTTGGGAGAATCTTGTGAACGCCTTTGCGCGTTTTCTGGGCGTACAAACGGAAGCCACGCCTTGGATGCTTTTACTGTAGTTACTGAATCTGGCTTCATATTAACCCAAGTCCCTCTCATGCTTCCTCTCCTAGTGAAGCAGCATCCTATGCATCATAGGTTCACTTTGCCATCTGGCCCTGGGTTTCCTTTGGCTTTGGCTTCTGTTTTGTTTGTGTTTTAGTTTTTTGTTTTTTTTGGTTTTCTTTTCTGAATTGGTAGTTGATTGTAAAGGGGAAGTTTCCAGTGTGGGGAAGCTGCGATGCATTTCCTGCTGTGGACGGAGATCATTTTTCACGCCCGGGCGGGGCCCTCCGCTCATCGTTTTTGGGGGGGTGGGTGGAGGAGGGGGGGACGTCACCCCGGTGGGAGCGATTGGCCGTTTTTGGCTAATATTGGATTTGGTGCGCACGGCGTGAAAAATGAACCTCCCGTCCTTGGCCAGATCTCAGCTGTCATGTGGTCTGTGGAAGATCTATTTATTTATTTGAAGTTGTACAGTAAGACTTGGTTCACTGCTGTTTTTGAAATATAGAATATATCATTTTGTTGAGTATTTAAAAGAAAAAAAAATAACAAAGGATGTACATGTTATTTTATTTGTGTTTGGAATACTTTGTATTTTTTCATGTTCGGTACATCAATAAATAAGTTTAAGGGAAACGCAGCATTTGTCTGTTGGTCCCGTTTTCAATCCTGCCGTCTGTCAGCTCTCTTGTCATCCTCATTTTAAGGGAAACTTTCACAGCCAAGTTTAACTTCAAACTCCGAGTTTTGTGGGGGTTTTTTTGTTTTGTTTTTTTTTAAACCACATAAGAGTGTTTTGTTGAAATCAATCTGCTGGGAGCCAGAGCACGTTCCTCAGACGCAGAACTGTTCACCGCAGTGTCATGGTACTCCTGCCCTTCAGCCCTGCTCCAGCTAGTGAGAAAAGTGAATCCTGAAAAAAAAATACAGTTCATTACAAAAGAAAGCTTTTGAAATATAAAAGATTTCGTGTGTCCATTTTTGTTTTATTCTCTGATGGCCCAGTGAAACAGCTCTGTTCTGTTAGCATGGTGGACTCCTCTTTAGTGTTTACCTCACTCTAAATATTTAGTGGTAAACCCATTTATCATCCTTTTTTTTGTTTTGTTTTCCTCCAGACTAAATGTTCCAGAGGGGCTCTGACATTCCCTCAGCCTCCTTTCCAACACAGTTATCCTCAGGAGTGCCCCAGCGGAGGAAAATTACGGCTCGGCTAAAGGTCGCCTGGCTACATGCCGTGTGAATTCTAAACATGTTATTTTGACCAGTGAGCCTTGGTTCATGTACCAGCATAGAGGGTTTTTTTTCTTTTTTTAATTGTTATCCCCTCTCTCTCTCTCTCTCTCTCTCTCTCTCTCTCTCTCTCTCTCTCTCTCTCTCTCTCTCTCTCTCCTGCTCAAAGCCAGTGCTAAAACACCCAGTTCAACCTCCTCACCGATCTGATCCTCCCATTAGTTCACTGGAACCATTACCGCTGGGCTTGATTCACAATACGTAGTGTCCAGTAGGACAAAATGCTGCCCTATCAGAGTCCTCGCTGTGATTTACGCCCGACGTTCGAATCTGTCCCCGTGTTAAATATTTATGCCGCAAGAGGAATCCATAAAGCATGTGTGGGTTTGTTGGTGTCAGTCGGCAGCGGGTTAATTGTGGGAACGGTTTGGAGAGGACGAGCTGATTTGAGTGAGCCGTCTGCTGCTGCCTGAAGTAAAGACCTGATAGAGTATTGATTTTTACAGTTCACACTCCACTCGAGAGCAACATCTCTGTTCGAGGTCTGAGCTGTGAAGTGTTCCGCTCACAAAGGAGCTCCTTCAGCCCGCTCCCTTTCCGGCGCTCTGACCAGCTGAGAGAACCTCTGAACTCTTCATCTGTTCAGTAAATGAAAAAAATGGTGGTTTTTTTGAGGGGGTAAGATTTTCAGAATCGTGTTGAGAACATCGTTTAGAATGCTCTTGTTGCAGGATCCCTGTTGGCTCTGAGCTTGTCTGTCCGTCGCCAGTGACGACGCAAACGCGCCCCTCGGACTTCGGCAGAGCCTTTTGAGGAAGCTTCCAGAACAAGTTTGTCCTTAGCGTTGAAAGAATCGGTTGTTTAAAGTTGATTTGATTAATAGTCACATAAAAATCGAGTCACCGCGTCAGTCTTAAGCTGTGAGAAACATTAAGGCTAAGCTACTCCCCTAGACATATCTCATAGAGGACCCCCCCCCCCCCCCCCCCCCCCCCCCCCCCCCCCCCCCCCCCCCCCCCCCCCCCCCCCCCCGTGTGTGTTTGTGTACGCTTCACAGTCTCACCCCTTCAACGTGGCCTATTCCAGCGCGCCGACTGTCCGCCTCCAGAGAGGATTGTGGTATAAATGAGTGAGTGTGTCTGTTAGGGCTAAAATGGCTTTTCAGATTGAGTCTGCCCCTGGTTCTCCTCCTCCTCCGCAGACCGATCCCGTTCCGGCCGCCATATTTGATGGGTCTCGTAAATTGCATGTGAAGCTCTGCCCCATATGTCTTAAAACCACTCTATTTTTGTCACGTTCACACATTCAATGCTCGGACACGAGAACCTTCTAATGGGTCTGCAACAAAATGGACAAAAAAAGAGAACCAACACAAGGCGGGGGGTGGTGTGTGTGTGTGTGTGTGTGTGTGTGTAAAGTTTTGCGCCGTGTTGAGTCACTCTCTGCCACACCGAGCTTCACTCTCCACACACCTTCCCGCGTCCCTGCCGTGTGACGGAGAGGGCTTGTGACGGCAGGCTGACTGATGGAGAGCGTCAGTAAATTGTGTTTGAGAGCGCTGATGTCAGCACATGTCAGTAAACTCATTTGCATAACCGCAGCCTGTCGCTATGATTCATGGGACTCCGAGTGTGTCGTTACAGAACCTGTCTCACTGCCAATACCTGCCCCTCCCACACACACACACAAACTGTAGTCTACCAAACAGAGACATGGTTTTAATACAGACAGGACCTATGGGGTGACTTTAAATAAAAGTCCCACTTTAATGACCAAGGGATAAAACTATGAAACAGCTGAACGGCGACTGGCCAAAAACCAAGATCGTCCAATAGGAAGAGAGGTAAGAACATTCCTATTGGCCAGCCATAATATTTAGGGCTTTCCAGATTAATCCAGATTTCTGCAAGATGCTGCTGTGGTGTTGTGTGTTCTCCTGCTGACCCGGAGTAATCAAATCATCAGTGCTTAACTTCAGTTAAGTATTTACCAGTGGGTTTTACATTTTGATATTCAGTAAGCATGTCCACATGCCTGGTGGAGTGAAAATAGCTTCATACCTGAACAGCCACTAGTGGATGTCATACCCCACCTGAATGGCCAATGGCGGATGTCGCTACACTGTCCCACCGCCTGTGAGAACCAATGAGATGGCACAGTTGCACACTTCTCCAAAAACATAATTTCAGTGTCTTGCAAAGACTTATTTGTAAATTCACTGTAGACACAGTTGCAACCTTTCATTCACACGGTGAGTGGAGTACGGTGCACTGTGTGTGATTTAGGATGTTTGTGGTGGATGTTTTTGGTGGTAATGTTCACTCATGATGTTTCTCCTCCTGATTTGGATGCCCGAGGACGTGTTTGAGTGTCAGGTCTTCAGTTTTCACACCAAACTCTGCTCTTCAAGCAGCTGAACGTGGGTGAAATCTTTCAATTAAGGGCTTTAGTTAAGGACTTGCACTCCCTGTCTCACTCACACACACACACACACACACACATACCTTTCTCTCTTCCTCTCTCTCACACACACACACACACACACCTTTCTCTCTTTCGCTCTTCCTCTTTCTCTCACACACACACACCCCTTTCTCTCTTCCTCTCTTTCTCTTTCCTTCTTTACCACTCAAAAATAATCCACTCCCACTCCCCTCTTGTGCGCTCTCTCTCTCTTTCTGTTATGTTTCTTTGAGGACCTTCCAGGCAGTGCAGTTCATGGGAGGTAAGAGCGTGTGCAAACCTCTCTCTGTACTTATTTACCCATCAATAATTCATCCTTTCACAGACACAGGGCTTCACGGAGGGAGGGAGATTTTAGGAGGGGAGGCAGGAGTCAGATTTTGTGAAAGTGTAATTTTTTTTGGCTCCTTCCTGTCCTCAGATATTAGATGTGTGTGTGATGTACGGTTTCAGACAGAGTCACACAGGGTTGATCCAAACAGGATGTGCTGTTGTGTCCACGCAGTCTAGACTTTGTAGAGAGAGAATGTGAAAAGCGCTTTATTGGTATGTGTTGCTGTAGTTACCCTGGTCTACTGGTAAGGGAGACAGGCCAGTAAGGTTTAAGGTGAGACTCCGCGCCCGACGGCTTGTGTAACCGGTCTGTTTTTTTTGGGGGGGGGGGGCGTATCCTCAGGGCCTCCCCAGAGAAGCGAGGCGCTGACGCAGGTGTGACGTCAGCTCAGTGACATGACGTGTGATTACAGTGACGTCACAGAGGAAGACACGGAAACCAGGGGAACATGTCCTAGCGTCGCCTGTCCTTCAGCTAAGGCAAAATGCTGTGGATCTGAACACCCCCCCCCCCTCATCACACGCATCATCATTATTCTTTTAAGAGAACATTGTTTTTTTTGTTCTCATTCACATTCCTCTAGCGTAGAGAGAGGACAGTGTCTGAATGGACCTCCATAAAGACCCACTGGTGCTCTGCTTCTGTTTCCTCTGCGCATGCTAATGCTAAGTGCACACTACGCAAAGCCACGCCCATTTGCACCACTCGTCCTAGATCCCTGTATCAGCTACCTGCTTCTGCAAACCAAACCTTCATCACACCAAACGAGGATGAAACTCCGTGTTTTACTGGCTTAGCTAAATAGAGGAGGGGTGTGGGTTAACCAATCAGAAAAGGCTAAGAGAGAATTGAATTGATTACTGCTTAGCGATTATCAAGGTTTGGGATCTCCTGAAGTATCTGCTGAACCATCTGCATTAGGAAGAAGAAAATTCTCAGTTTGGGCTTTGGATCAGTTTCATGCCACTTCTCTCTTAATGCAATTAGGTTGGACTTTGGCCTGTGACTGGTGTTATCACAGAGAGAGGGCCTACGAGAGGAGAGCTGGTCCTTTCATCAGCCAAAGAATGGCTCTCCAACACATTAAAGCGGAAAGGGCTTCAGTCAATAGTGCCGCTGAGTGCTACAGGAGTGGTGTGTTTTTTTCTCTCCCTCTCTTTCGTGTCATGGCTACTTAACGAGGAAAATTCATGAGTGGATTCCCAAACCCCTTACCCCCTTTGGCGTGTAATTACCGGAACGTGAGGGCCAGGAGCAGTTCAAAAAGGGGGATGAGTCTTTTGCACTTCATGTTGTCGTCCTTCAGTGCTCAGCGACGTTATTTTTGCTTCACGTGGAGAGAGGCACACGGAGCCAAACAGGCCCTCGAAAATCGAGATGATTTGAGCCGCAGCACATCCATGTTCTGTTTCCTTCTCAGTGTTTTGAAGGAGGTTCTCCGAGGTTCTCCACTTTAATGCTGTGCTGTTTCAACTGGGCTTCTGCTCTGATCCTAATACAGAACAGGTGTTCGACACATTGAGCTGAATTTCATATTTAAGCTCAGAGCAAAAGTTTACATTTCACATCGGGGTGTTTTTTTGTTTTTGGGTTTTTTGTTTTCGCTTTGATTTCTTTAGTCTTTTTACCCTCTGTTACAGATGGGGTGTGTGCGTGCGTAGGTGTGTGTGTGTATCCCGTCTTCTGCCAGACCTTTCTGTTCGTCTTTCCTTCAGGATGCCATCAGGTCAAATTAGAGCCGCAGCCGCAGCTAATCTGTCTCCGTCCAATCAGATGTCTCGTTGTTATTTCACAGCATCACATAAATCCACCACACAAACAAGCCTCTCAAAATTACCCAACAGCCACTGCTGCGCCCACGGTCGGACCATAATCAACACAACCCCCCCCCCCTTTCTCTCTGTCTTCCACTCCAGAGGATCAGGAGGAGGAAAGTCCGTCTCAGACAGACACCTCTGTGCATAGAGACGGATGACTTCCAGACAGGAGGGCGTTTTTCTCTCTCTCCCTCTTTTCTTTTTCAGTCTCTCACATTCTCTCACTACGACTCTGTCTCCGTGTGTGGACTCTCTTGGATTCTTGTATACATTTGCAGAATGACTACGGCCCTACGGATTTTCCTCAGTGGTATTTCTGCCTCACTACCTTTCCCCACCCAGATGCTTGGGAGCAGGCCAGTGTGCCTGAGAAGGCAGGAAGAGTCTACTCTAACCCGGCTCATGACTCTGGCTGGTTCTGCCATGAAGAGTCTACTCTAACCCGGCTCATGACTCTGGCTGGTTCTGCCATGAAGAGTCTACTCTAACCCGGCTCATGACTCTGGCTGGTTCTGCCATGAAGAGTCTACTCTAACCCGGCTCATGACTCTGGCTGGTTCTGCCATGAAGAGTCTACTCTAACCCGGCTCATGACTCTGGCTGGTTCTGCCATGTCTTTGACCATCTGCCTGCCTCCCAAAGCGGTCATGTGATCCCACACATGCCAACTCTTCTTTAGAGGTCTTTCGGGTGTGTTTGATACACCTGGGGGGGGATTCCAGAAAGTGGGTTTAGTTAACTCGGTAAGTTGTAAACTTCCTAATAGATGAGCCCTATGGATTTGTTTGCTAGGAGAATGAAGCCACAGGGCTCTTCTATTAGGAGGTTTACTACTTAGAGTTAGTTAACTCTGAGTTTTTGCTAAACCTGCTTTCGGGAACACCCCCCTGAAGGTTTATGCCGAAGTCTTACAGCTCCCCAGTGAGAACACACCGTTCCTCCTTCTCTGTCATGATTCCATCTCACACACACACACACACACACACACACACAGAATGGTTCCTCCTGGACAGCCCTTAGCCCGGACCATGTGTGATCTCCGGCTATGACTTGTCCGGGCTTTGATTCTCCAGCTGTGTGTGTTGACCTGTACTTTTGAGAGGACTCCCTGAGTGTGTGTGTGTGTGACACAGAGTCTGGGTGAGAGAGAGAAAAGAGTGTGTGTGTGTGTGTGTGTGTGTGTGTGTGTGTGTGTGTGTGTCCATGCTGTGCAGTGGTAGAGTGCTCTCTCAGCAGGGGGGAGGGGATGGTCTTGGCCTCTGCTTCTCTCACTCTAATGAGACCCCTGGGTTTCAGAACTGGACCAAACCTCACACATAAACTCCAGGCCTCTAATTTATCATACACCCTGTAAACTGCCCTTTCTCACACACACGCGTGGTATGGCCTGTTTCTCTGAGGGTAGATGTTGGTTTTAGTTTGAATGTGTGGCTTTCAAAAAAGCACCACACATCACTGGTGTGTAAGTGGCTTTGGTTTAGGCTGTATTAGTGTGTGTGTGTGTGTGTGTAAATGGCTTTGGTTTGGGCTGTATTAATCTCCGGACATGTTAGCTATACAGTGTGTGTGTGTGTGTGTGAGAGAGAAAGTGATTAATTGTGCCTCTTTTTGTGTCATTACCCACACTGTAAACTGCCTATTTAATAAATAGAAAGTGGATTTTTCTTTTCTGAAGTTCAATCCACTTTTTATTTTGGAGGTATTTTGTTTCTGTTTCTGAATGAGAGAGAACCTTACCATCCAAGGTTTCTGAGGTTAGTCTTCTTCAAATGAACGTAGAAGAAAAAGGTTGATTTTTGGACGCTGAATCTGTGCAGCTTTATGCTTGAGCAATGAATGGAAGATTGTTTCCCTGTAGATGGCGTTCCCCGTGTGGTGTCGTTTTTGGTTCGGTTCTGTGTGCTCCCATTCATTTGGACCCCATTTGAGTCATTATTCTGAAAGCAAGATGCTAACAGCTTTTGGGGAAATGGTCTTGCAATTTGGTGATATTGGAACACATGCATTGAAAAAAAAAGTATATATATATATAGTAATAAAATTTTGCTCTTGGCTTTTTTGACCTCATGGAAACACAGAGATGAGTCCATTATCACAAACGTGTTCGTGTCCAATCACTGACTCCGAATGTCCTATATTGCTTACAAAGAGTGTGAGTCATAAGAAAATGCCGTTTTGGACCAATGCTTCTGTACTGACTAAAGGATCCTCACTCTGTGTGTCTGCTATCTCTCTCACACACACACACAAACAATCTCCACTCATCTGCACATTCCTTTGTGTACATGTCTTAGGATTCTGTGCTGGAAACGTGGTTTGGTTGTTCTGTCAGACAATCAGCACTGATTACCTCCCCAAGAATAACCACTCCCTTGGGAAGTCGGCGTAAGGGGGGGAAAAAAAAAAGACAGAAGAACGAGAGAGAAGGGAGAAGAGCAAAGAATGTGTGTGTTGGTGGATATTAATTAGTTTGCGTTTGCTGACAACACACTTTATCACGGTTTCCAATCTGACCGTAATTTATCGCGGCTAATCAAAGTTAAAACACTGCGCTGAATCCACCGTGCGTTTCCTTGCCGCGCGGTGAGTCGGGCATCACGTCGGTTTGACGACCTGAGGAGGAGAAATCTCTCTAACTGTTTACCTCATTACCCAGTTTCCTTCCTGCCTGCCGGCGCTAACCTGCCAGGTTGTGTGAGTTGTGTCTGTAAATATTGATAGAGAGGGGCCTTTTCTCCTAATCACACACGCTGTCTGCTCCTCTCCAAAGATAGAACGTGCTTTTTGTTCAGATCTGTCAGGAATATAAAGTCTTTTTGTAATTCGCTACACTTATATGCAGATCCTGGATCAGTTACTACTAACATCAAAGTACAACTGTTAGCATGATAACTGACATTACAGTGCTACATTTCTTGTAACTACTGACATTACAGTAGTTCTAACTATAATCAGTTTATATAAAAACTATAGTGCTGTAACATCAGTAGCTATAATACCTGCACTACTTTAATGTCAGTAGTTATGCTAACTGGAGGGCTGTAATGTCAGTGGTTAGGCTAACTGGAGCGCTGTAAGGTCAGTAGTTAGGCTAACTGGAACGCTGTAAGGTCAGTGGTTAGGCTAACTGGAGCGCTGTAAGGTCAGTGGTTAGGCTAACTGGAGCGCTGTAAGGTCAGTGGTTAGGCTAACTGGAGCGCTGTAAGGTCAGTGGTTAGGCTAACTGGAGCGCTGTAAGGTCAGTAGTTAGGCTAACTGGAACGCTGTAAGGTCAGTGGTTAGGCTAACTGGAGCGCTGTAAGGTCAGTGGTTAGGCTAACTGGAGCGCTGTAAGGTCAGTAGTTAGGCTAACTGGAACGCTGTAATGTCAGTGGTTAGGCTAACTGGAGCGCTGTAAGGTCAGTGGTTAGGCTAACTGGAGCGCTGTAAGGTCAGTGGTTAGGCTAACTGGAGCGCTGTAAGGTCAGTGGTTAGACTAACTGGAGCGCTGTAATGTCAGTGGTTAGGCTAACTGGAGCGCTGTAAGGTCAGTGGTTAGACTAACTGGAGCGCTGTAAGGTCAGTGGTTAGGCTAACTGGAGCGCTGTAAGGTCAGTGGTTAGACTAACTGGAGCGCTGTAATGTCAGTGGTTAGGCTAACTGGAGCGCTGTAAGGTCAGTGGTTAGGCTAACTGGAGCGCTGTAAGGTCAGTGGTTAGGCTAACTGGAGCGCTGTAATGTCAGTGGTTAGGCTAACTGGAGCGCTGTAAGGTCAGTGGTTAGGCTAACTGGAGCGCTGTAAGGTCAGTGGTTAGGCTAACTGGAGCGCTGTAAGGTCAGTGGTTAGGCTAACTGGAGCGCTGTAATGTCAGTGGTTAGGCTAACTGGAATGCTGTAAGGTCAGTGGTTAGGCTAACTGGAGCGCTGTAAGGTCAGTGGTTAGGCTAACTGGAGCGCTGTAAGGTCAGTAGTTTTGTCATTACTACTGCTGACATTACAGTACTACAGTTATTATACCTATTGATATTAAAGTATTACAGTTATGGTAACTAATGACATCACAAATAATACTAACACTACAACAACAATGACTGCTACCACTGCTGTGTCTGCTGCAGTCTACAGACCTTGCTTTTTAAGTTTTACTTTTTGTTTTTTATTTTTTTTTTTTTTGAAAGTTGAAAGTGGTCTGCCAGCGACTCTGACACATTTGAGATTTATGTTAAGTTAGAGGAGGACGTGAGAAATTTCTGTCAGCTTGAATTAAAAAGTTTATTCAATATCCAATCCAATAAAACATTGACCCTGTCCAGAAGCCGAATGGGAGCTGGTCTCGGAGCTGAGCTGACACAGACGCGCGCGCGCGCGCACACACACACACACACACACACAGACACACACACACAGAGCAGGTCTTGAGAGGCGGTGCTGCCTCAGTGGTGATGCCGCGCTGCATTTGTATGCAGAACAAACCAGTCATTTCTCAGAAATGCTACTGCAAGTCAGCATCACAAAATACCGGCCCTGACAAACGGAGGCTGGCAAAATGCATTTACAAATTAGTCAGTCTAGCGAATTTTTTTTTTTAAATAGGATGTGTTGTGTCTCCATAAACACACGAACGCACAGGCTGGCTTTGTGTGTGTTTGGCCACTGTCACTGCAGTATCGTAAATCTCAGGCTGTTAGCAGAGTGGAGGTTGCTGGCTATGAGCTCTCTCTCTCTCTCCCTCACTCTCTCTCTCTCTCTCTCTCTCTCTCACTCTCCCTCTCCCTCACTCTCTCTCTCCCTCACTCTCCCTCTCTCTCGCTCTCTCCCTCACACTCTCTCTCTCTCTCTCTCGCTCTCTCCCTCACTCTCCCTCTCCCTCCCTCTCTCTCTGTGCAGCTCCAGGGAAAAGAGCTGGATCATGGCCATCCACCAGTAGCCTGATGAAAGTGCAGCGAGGGTAGCTAATTAATACTACACTCCTCCGCCAGCGGCTATGCCGGAGAGCAGGAGACAGAGAGAACACCAGGGCTAACAGGAGACCGTTAGCCGTCAGATAGCAAAATCACGCGCCTACCGACAGAGACCTCAGAATTGGGCCCAAAACACAGCAACGCACTACAGGTCATGGTGAATGGAAATGATTCGCTCGAACCATCAAAACACAATGTTCTTTTATTTCATGGATTAATGAAATATGACTCAGGAGTCGTGTGTACAGAGAGGAAAACCAATGTGGTTTCTGGACAGTTTTTTCCATTTTAATACCATGCACTCTGAGTGTTAGGGAGGAGGTGAGAGAATGTGATTAAATAATAGAGAGAGAGAAATCTATCTGAGGTGGATGAAGGGTGAAGTAGGCAGACCATAGAAACACGGCGCATAAGCGACAGAGACGGCTGAGGCCCAGACCAAAGCAGCCGATCTCCTCGTCCGTCACCTGGATTTCAGGACGTAGAATCCTCTCTGTGTTTTGTTGCTCATAAATGCAAGGCAATTCAAGACAAACAGAACTTACAGTTGATTCAAAAAATCCTCCATAAACAAAGGTTTAACTGCTGTCAATCACCTCGCGTTTCTTACGCACCACGGGTTTGGAAAACTCTAAAATTGAAATGTTGGTTCCCTCTGCAAACAGTCTTAACTACTCCATTTCCCTCGCCTCTCTGGAAAAAAAAAAACAAAAAAAAAAACCCCACTGTCTACAGAGAAGCATCAAACAGACGGAAGAGTTGCCTGAAGAGGGAGGAGTCCGTGGGGAGCTTCCCTCTTTCCCTACTGCGCGTTTCCGTTTATTTTAGCGGCAGAGACAGACGAGGGAGATTGGGCTGTCAAGTTATACATTACAACTAAGGTTTGCACGTTCACCAGTGAGAGACATGGAGAGAAGAGGAGGGAGAGCGTGCAGATGTTGCCTCCCGACTGCTTTACAGACTGTCCTTGTTACAAACAGATCCACTCTCTGTTGGAAAGCAGAGTGAAAGAGACTCACTCAGGACTACGCTGTATCTGTTGAATTTTCACCAACTCTCACATTGTATTTCCCAAACTGTATACAGCCTCTCCAGTGATTTTCAGATGTTAATCTTCCACAAATTTAACAAATTGAAATTGTGACCTAAAGCACCTCAGAATGTAGATAAGAGAGTTTTGAATGTGTGCTACAAATAGTGATAATACTAATGGTAATTGTGTGTGTGTGTGTGTGTGTGTGCGTGCGTTAATACTGCGGAGGCTTAATGGTGATAGGGAGTTTTATTTAAATGCAGTTGCGAGGGTTGCTTGGCTGCTGCTGTGGATTGGTTCGGTAATTAACGTATTAAAATGCAGGCGGCCAGTGTGAGTGCAGTTGTGTTTGGATAGATAAGGTGGCAGGCACTGGAACATGCGTCTGAATGCCGTCAGTCACATTCGCCTCTGCCGTGTAATTACAGATGCCTTTTCGCTCTGCCAGAAAATAATGCAAACTTTCATTTTGATTTTCTGCAGAGTAGCCAAATAATAATAGAGAAAGACTGTTCGGCGGTGTGTGGTGAAATTGAAGTGATGGGATGTCCTGTCCACTCTTCTGTGTTCTAATGTTCCCACTCTCTTACTGTACATCAGCGTACATCTCTACACCAGTTTAATACAATGTCAATTAAAAAAAAAAAATCTATCAACTTTGATCGTCCATGG
>NC_044501.1:47470584-47473084 GCF_902362185.1 Chanos chanos | reverse complement strand
TGTTTACAGCCACCTGTGGAACAGCCCTGTTACTAATCTCTGTGTACATTCTTCTATGGATCAGCCCTGTCACTCATCTTTGTGTACAGTCATCTATGGATCAGCCCTGTCACTCATCTTTGTGTACAGTCATCTATGGATCAGCCCTGTTACTAATCTATGTGTTCAGCCATCTGTGGATCAGTCCTGTTATTAATCTATGTGTTCAGCCATCTGCGGATCAGCCCTGTTACTAATCTATGTGTTCAGCCATCTGTGGATCAGTCCTGTTACTAATCTATGTGTTCAGCCATCTGTGGATCAGCCCTATTACTAATCTCTGTGTACATTCTTCTATGGATCAGCCCTGTTACTCATCTTTGTGTTCAGTCATCTATGGATCAACTCTGTTACTAAACGTGCCCAGAAGGCAACCAGCTTTGTCACTAATCTGCCAAGTAAACTCACAGTCACAGTGCTGCTTTAGAGGGAAATTGGCACGAACAGATGTCTTAAGTTGCATACTAACATGAGAAGCTGTTTTTCAGCGCTCTCTCTCTCTCTCTCTCTGTCTTCTACAGGCCCATGGGACAAAGCTGGCCTTTTTGAAATAGCTGAACCAAACTGGAAACAGGGAGTGTAATAGAGTCACAGGAGTGCTCCTCTAAGACAGAACAGACACGCTGAACCAGTCTCCACCAACCAGGGCCACACATGCCAGTGTGTGTGTGTGTGTGTGTGTGTGTGTCTCTGAGAGAGAGGGAGAGAGAGAGAGAGACAGAGGGAGAGGGAGAGAGAGTTTAATGCCAAGCCTCTGGGCTCGATTTGCAATTTTTAGCACACACACACACACACACACAGAGGCGAGTGCGCCCACGCTTGTCTGAGGGTAGACTTCCTCTCTTTGTGTGTAAGGGGGCTGATGAAATGAGGTTTTTAACTCACCGCTGAACTTACTACCATCCTCTCCCTCCATATGTTCCCCCATCAAAACGTCAGTCGAGGCCTGCCTCTCACAGTTACACGCATGTTCCATCTCATGCATTTATAATGCCTTACAAACTCCAGGAGGATAAGGAATCCCGTGTGTGGAATGGTTTGTGTTGTGTTGTTTAAACATCACCAAAACATTGGTAACAAACTGCAATAAGAAAGAGTCAGGGTTAATGTAGAAGTTAAGAAAGCTTTAATTCATTTAACGCATACATCTGTATATCAGTGAAAAAGTGGGGGGGGGGGGGGTAATTTGTTTTTGAATTGATTTTAATTGTTAATTTTTACAGTCAGATAGTTTGAGTGAAGTTATATAACATTCATGTGAAGGGCATGTTTGTCACACACTGGAGACGAACACAGCTGTTACACAAACGGAGCTACCATCTGCCAGAACAAAATGAGCTATCTGAGAATTCTCACACGTGTCCTTCAACCTCTGAACTCTGACCTATCCGCTACTGCTCCTCTCTACTGTCCATCCATCCATCCCTCCATCCATCCCTCCATCCGTCCATCCATCTGTCCATCCATCCATCCATCCATCCGTCCATCCATCCGTCCATCCATCCATCCATCCATCCATCCATCCATCCATCTGTCCATCCATCCATCCATCCATCTGTCCATCCGTCTGTCTATTCATTCTTTAGGCTGATCTAAATCTAAACAGTCTCTTTGATCTTTTCATATGGTGACGATGTGTGTGGGTTTGATACGAGCTTGGCTGATCTTGGATCAGTTGGAGTGTAGGTGGTCTCCAGGGTAGCGCTAATTCTATATGACTTTGGCCACGAGGTCCGTCTGTCCTCTCTGCATAATACATCATTTCCCGGGGGGCAAAGCGTGGCAGCTACATCACCAAAACTGTTTCTTCACAAATGACTGAAACCCACCTCTTAAACACAACCACGCTACAACACTTGATTTACTCACAGTCTCCAAATCAGCAGAGCCAGGTAGGCCTCTTCTTTTTTGGTCATCGTCCGGCTGCACTGTCTGTGCACCCGCTCTCCCTGCCCCCTGCACGGAATCATCACCAATCCCCAGCGCTTCCCTACCGCTCCGTTTGGTAAACTCCTACTGCACAGGTACGACTGGCCATCGTGTATGTTAAAATCAGAAGAACTATCCGACACACATCTGAAAAATGTATCAGTTTACAGAACGTATCAGAGAAGTCCACCGGCTCAGAATATAACAGCCAAACTAACCCATTCTGCACACAGTCTCGCATACAGAGCTGAAATACCTGAAATCATTAAGGGACAGATTTGATGATGCCAAACAGTGGATTTAACACTTTCTTTTTTAAAAAAAAATTAATACAGCAATTCTGTGATGTATCACCAGCAGGGCTTTGACACATTAGCCTTTGGAAATCATTGATTTCTATCACATTCTCATTTATAACAGCTTATCTAATACAGTCGTTTAATCAATACGCACTAATGAGTCTGAAGGTGATACGTTAAGCATGTGAGCTGTAGGCTGTGTATGGGCTTTCACTCTGAGACAGATGTCTTTC